>NC_086445.1:689947661-690110161 GCF_028390025.1 Pseudophryne corroboree | reverse complement strand
ACAGAGGAATTCCAGCTGGGCCGTTTCCTCCACTTCCTACAGTCGGGAGTGAATTTGGGCCTGAAATTGGGCTCCATTAAGGTCCAGATTTCGGCCCTATCCATTTTCTTTCAAAAAGAGTTGGCTTCTCTACCAGGAGTTCAGACGTTTGTAAAGGGAGTGCTGCATATTCAGCCTCCTTTTGTGCCTCCAGTGGCACCTTGGGATCTTAACGTGGTGTTAAGTTTCCTGAAATCACACTGGTTTGAACCACTTAAAACGGTGGAGTTAAAATATCTCACGTGGAAGGTGGTCATGCTATTAGCTTTGGCTTCGGCTAGGCGTGGGTCAGAATTAGCGGCTTTGTCACATAAAAGCCCCTATCTGGTTTTCCATATGGATAGAGCAGAATTGCGGACCCGTCCACAATTTCTACCAAAAGTGGTGTTATCTTTTCATATGAACCAACCTATTTTGGTGCCTGTGGCTACTCGTGACTTGGAGGATTCCGAGTTACTGGATGTGGTCAGGGCTTTGAAGGTTTATGTAGCCAGAACGGCTAGAGTCAGGAAAACGGAGTCGCTGTTTATCCTGTATGCAGCCAACAAGCTGGGTGCTTCTGCTTCAAAGCAAACTATCGCTCGCTGGATCTGTAACACGATTCAGCAGGCTCATTCTGCGACTGGATTGCCGCTGTCAAAATCAGTTAAAGCCCATTCCACTAGGAACGTGGGCTCTTCTTGGGCGGCTGCCCGAGGGGTCTCGGCATTACAGCTTTGCCGAGCAGCTACTTGGTCAGGTTCGAACACTTTTGCAAAGTTTTACAAGTTTGATACCCTGGCTGAGGAGGACCTTGTGTTTGCTCATTCGGTGCTGCAGAGTCATCCGCACTCTCCCGCCCGTTTGGGAGCTTTGGTATAATCCCCATGGTCCTTACGGAGTCCCCAGCAGGACGTTAGAGAAAATAAGATTTTACTTACCGGTAAATCTATTTCTCGTAGTCCGTAGTGGATGCTGGGCGCCTGTCCCAAGTGCGGACTTCTTCTGCAATACTTGTATATAGTTATTGCTTAAATAAGGGTTATGTTATAGTTGCATCAGGGTTGATCTGATGCTCTGTTGTTCATACTGTTGACTGGGTAAGGTTATCACAAGTTATACGGTGTGATTGGTGTGGCTGGTATGTATCTTGCCCTGGATTACTTAAATCCTTTCCTTGTACTGTCAGCTCTTCCGGGCACAGTTTCTCTAACTGAGGTCTGGAGGAGGGACATAGAGGGAGGAGCCAGAGCACACCAGAATCTAAATTCTTTCTTAAAGTGCCCATGTCTCCTGCGGAGCCCGTCTATTCCCCATGGTCCTTACGGAGTCCCCAGCATCCACTTAGGACTACGAGAAATAGATTTACCGGTAAGTAAAATCTTATTTTTACTTGGATTACTGATGATTAATCAGTGTTATTTTGGTCATAACAATCCTGCATTAAAAACCCCTTAACTAGGATGTCCACATTTTTTCCTTGGAGTGTTGTATTAAGAAAATTACTTTAGACAGGTTCCCACTCTTTATTCTCGCAGTTAAGGGCCCTACCCACTTGCCGATATTGATGATAGATATTAACGATAAATCGTTCATATCGGTCGGTGTGTATGCATCAACGATGAATGATGCGCGGCCCAGCGATCGTTGATCTATCCTCGTTTATACATGAAAGTCATTTTGGACGATATAGATGTATTTACTCTCATATCGTCCAAATCGGCCATCGATATCGTTCAGTGTGTAGGCAAAAATAGTTGGTGAAAAAAAATCGACCAACGATTATATCGCTAAAACCGCCCAGTATGTAGGGCCCTTTAGCCTTCCAGAAAGTAGGGTTCTTTGCTCAGTAAATCTTATTGTAAGAAACACTGATTCTAATAAAAATATCTTGAATTTAATGTATTTTGAATGATTTTAAATACCGTTTAGCTCACTAAAATGAGATGTGTAATATGCCACACGGCATTGTACGCAATTACTTTCTCTTAGTAGTGTCCTCAATTCATAATATACCACACCATACTGCCTCCAATTGATATGCCACACAGTATTGCTTCCAACTAGTAATATGCCACAGAGACAACTAAAATCATGCCCCTTTAAACACCAGCCTCAGAGCCCATTTATGCCCTTATATGCCAACACAGAGCCACCCTCATAACCTTACCCTGCCTTCACCCCAAAGTACTTCTGTCAACTGCCACCCATGTGTTTGGTGGTCTCTGCCTGGCTCCTGGGGGGTGGATTGGAGCCAAAGCATCTCAGAATGCTGGCCCAGCAATGATCTCACAGGAGTGCGCCAAGTGGCACTACAGTACCTCCATACTTCAGACACAGCTGTCCATAAGAATCTGTACCAGCATGGCGAGTGGACTTCAGCAGGATGTGGCCTGTGGGCGATAGGTTGTATTCTGTTGCCCTTCATTGCTATGGACAAGTGGGACAAGTACTAAACACTGCAGGACTTCAAATGGGGATGAAATCGTGCCTAAAAGACTCTTGTAGTTTCTGTGGCATGGACCCAAGAGAGGGGGCAGGGCTTGATGGCATCATTATTCTGAGAACAGGATGATGTCATCAAGCCTTACTCCTCCCAGTTAAAATGCACACATTTTTACAAGCCATGAAATAAGGATGAGAGCATTACAGTGATCTCCTGTCACACAGACTCATTTTAACCCTTGTTTGAATAGAGTCCTCTTTTTCAAACGATGTGGTCATCATGAGAATATCCCTGTTTTGCAAAAACGAGTTTTATGGTAAGAACTTACCTTTGTTAAAACTCTTTCTACGAGGTACACTGGGCTCCACAAGGAATGGACAATGGGGTGTAGAGTAGGATCTTGATCCGAGGCACCAACAGACTCAAAGCTTTGACTGTTCCCAGAATGCATAGCGCCGCCCCCTATATCACCCCACCTCCCTGCACAGGGTCTCAGTTTTTAGTTAACCAGTCCAATGCAGTAGCAGGAAAAGAGACGACAACGGTTAGTGGCCACAACACCGCATTCTCACGACAGGAGACGTGTCAGCGGCCAATGCCATACCAACCCAAAGAAGCTAAGTGTGTCAGGGAGGGCGCCTTATGTACCTCGCAGAAAGAGTTTTAACAAAGGTAAGTTCTTACCATAAAACTAGTTTTCTGCTGCGGGGTACACTGGGCTCCACAAGGAATGGACAATGGGGATGTCCTAAAGCAGTTTCTTATGGGAGGGGACGCAATGTAGCGGGCACAAGAACCCGGCGTCCAAAGGAAGCATCCTGGGAAGCGGCAGTATCGAAGGCATAGAACCATATGAACGTGTTCACAGAGGACCACGTAGCCGCCTTGCACAATTGTTCAAGGGTCGCACTACGTTGGGCCGCCCAAGAAGGTCCAACAGACCGAGTAGAATGGGCCTTAATGTGATCAAGATGGGCCTTAATGTGATCAGGAGCAGAGAGACCAGCCTTCACATAAGCTTGTGCAATCACCATTCTGATCCATCTGGCCAGAGTTTGCTTGTGAGCAGGCCAGCCCCGTTTGTAAAACCCAAACACAACAAAAAGAGAATCAGATTTCCTAATAGGAGCAGTTCTCTTCACATAGATACGGAGAGCCCGTACCACATCCAAAGACCGCTCTTTGGGAGACAGATCAGGAGAAACAAGTTCCGGAACTACAATCTCCTGATTAAGGTGGAACGAAGAAACCACCTTAGGTAGATAGCCGAGACGAGTCCTAAGAACCACCCGGTCACGGTGAAATATCAGATATGGGGAACTACAGGACAAGGCACCCAAATCCGACACTCTTCTAGCTGTAGCAATAGCCAGCAGACACACCACCTTAAGTAAAGCCACTTAAGGTCAGCTGAACCAAGAGGTTCAAACGGAGACTCTTGTAACGCCTCCAAAACCACCGACAAGTCCCAAGGAGCCACAGGCGGGACATAGGGAGGTTGGATACGCAACACGCCCTGAGTAAAGGTATGCACATCAGGTAAGGTCGCAATTTTTCCCTGAAACCACACCGACAAGGCAGATATTTAAACCTTGAGGGAGGCCAGACGCAGGCCTAAGTCCAGGCCCTGCTGAAGAAAGGCCAACAACTTGGCTATACTAAACTTGGAAGCGTCATAATCGTTAGATGCGCACCAAACAAAGTAAGAATGCCAGACCCTATAGTAAATCCGAGCAGAAGCCGGTTTCCAGGCCCGCAACATAGTTTGAATGACCGCCTCAGAAAAGCCTTTATCCCTTAAGACGGAGCTTCAAGAGCCACGCCGTCAAAGACAGCCGGGCTAGGTCCTGGTAGACACAGGGGCCCTGAACGAGGAGGTCTGGGCGTTGTGGAAGTAGAATTGGACGCTCTGACGATAGGCCTTGCAGGTCTGAGAACTAGTGCCATCTGGGCCACGCTGGACCTATGAGAAGCAGAATTCCTTTTTCTCTAACGTCCTAGTGGATACTGGGGACTCCGTAAGGACCATGGGGAATAGACGGGCTCCGCAGGAGACTGGGCACTCTAAGAAAGATTTAGTACTACTGGTGTGCACTGGCTCCTCCCTCTATGCCCCTCCTCCAGACCTCAGTTAGAATCTGTGCCCAGAAGGAGCTGGGTGCATTTTAGTGAGCTCTCCTGAGCTTGCTAATAAGAAAGTATTTTAGTTAGGTTTTTTATTTTCAGAGAGCTTCTGCTGGCAACAGACTCTCTGCTACGTGGGACTGAGGGAAGAGAAGCAAACCTACTAACTGCGGCTAGGTTGCGCTTCTTAGGCTACTGGACACCATTAGCTCCAGAGGGATCGAACACAGGAACTTAACCTTGGTCGTCCGTTCCCGGAGCCGCGCCGCCGTCCCCCTCGCAGAGCCAGAAGACAGAACCTGGCGGATGAAGCAAGAAGACGTCAAAATCGGCGGCAGAAGACTCCTGTCTTCATATGAGGTAGCGCACAGCACTGCAGCTGTGCGCCATTGCTCCCACACTAACCCACACACTCCGGTCACTGTAGGGCGCAGGGGGAAGCGCCCTGGGCAGCAATTGAGTACCTCCTGGCAAAAAGCAGCATATATACAGCTGGGCACTGTAATATGCATGAGCCCCCGCCATTATTTTTACACAAAATCGCGGGACAGAAGCCCGCCGCTGAGGGGGCGGGGCTTCTTCCTCAGCACTCACCAGCGCCATTTTCTCTCCACAGCTGAGAGGAAGCTCCCCAGGCTCTCCCCTGCAGAAGCACGATAGAAGAGGGTGAAAAAGAGAGGGGGGGGCACACAAATTTGGCGTAAAAACAATATATACAGCAGCTACTGGGTTAACACTAAGTTACTGTGTGATTCCTGGGTCATATAGCGCTGGGGTGTGTGCTGGCATACTCTCTCTCTGTCTCTCCAAAGGGCCTTGTGGGGGAACTGTCTTCAAATAGAGCACCCCCTGTGTGTGTGGTGTGTCGGTACGTGTGTGTCGACATGTCTGAGGTAAAAGGCTCCCCTAAGGAGGAGATAGAGCAAATGTGTGTGAGAGGGTGTCTCCGTCGACAACGCCGACACCTGTTTGGATATGTGTAAGTGCTAAGGTGAATTTATTGCACAAAAGATTAGAGAACAGACAGGAAATCTACACGTCTGTCCCTATGGCGCAGAGACCTTCAGAGTCTCACAATGCTCACTATCCAAAATAATAAACACTGATATCGACACGGAGTTTGACTCCAGTGTCGACTACGATGATGCATAGTTACAGCCAAAATGGCAGAAAAGTATTCAATATATGATTATTGTAATAAAAGATGATTTGCATGTCACTGATGACTCATTTGTCCCTGACACAAGGGTACACATGTTTAAGGGGAAGAAAGCTGAGGTAAATTTCCCTCCTCTCATGAGGAAAAAGAGCGGGAATCTCCAGACAAGAGACTGCAGCTTCCCACAAATAATTCTCAGGCAGTATCCTTTCCCCACTAGGGCCAGGATGTGATGGGAATCTTCCCCTAGGGTGTCACGTTTGCCCAGAAGGTAGCCCTAGCTATTCTCAGGGATCCTGCAGATAGCATGCACATTCTGGTACACTACTCAGACCGGCGATTGTGTCGGCATGGGTTTATAGCGCTGGGGCGGCGTGGACAGGTACCTTATCAGCAGAATTTGAGACCCTAGTATGTATGTATGTGTGTGTGTGTGTGTGTGTGTGTGTATATATATATATATATATATATATAGAGAGAGAGAGATATGTATATATATTAAAAATGCTGTCTTAAGAGATATATATATATATATATATATGAGAGAGAGAGATATGTATATATATTAAAAATGCTGTCTTAAGAGATATATATATATATATATATATATATATGAGAGAGAGAGAGAGATATGTATATATATTAAAAATGCTGTCTTAAGAGATATATATAATCAAACATGCCCAAAGAGACATGAGTATACTGGGTCCTAGAGTCAAAGCTATGTCGATTTCTGCTTGGCGTGTCCTGTAGAATATGCAATGGACAGATGATGCCAACTTAAGTGGCATATGGAAGGCTGAGGATTGTGTGGAGAAGGGTTCTCGGACCTGGTCTCCACGGCTATAGCTGGTAATTCGGATAATTTGCCTTATATTCCTGCACAGCCTAGGAAAGCACGTCATTATCAAATGCAGTTTTTCGAACAAAGAAACAAGAAAGTCCGAGATGCGTCCTTTCTTGCCAGAGGCGGGGCCAGAGGAAAGAAGCTGCACAACACAGCTAGTTCACAGGAACAGAAGTCCTCCCCGGCCTCTATGAAAATCCACCGCATGTCGCTGGGGCTCCACAGACGGAGCTAGGCCCGGTGGGGGCACGCTTTCGTAAGTTCTGCAACAAGTGGGTTCACTCCCTGTTAGATCCCTGGGCAATAGATATTGTGTCTCAGGGATTCAAGCTGGACTTTGAGAAGATGCCTCCTCACTGACGGCCCTGCCGGCTTCCCCCCACGAGAGGGAAACAGGGTTAACTGCAATTCACAAATTGTAGCTTCAACAGGTGGTGGTCAAGGTTCCCCTCCTTCGACAAGGAGGGGGTTATTATTCGACCATGTCGTAGTCCCGAAACCAGACGGTTCGGTCAGACCCATATTGAATTTAAAATCCCTGAACATATACCTGAAAAGGATCAAGTTCAAGATGGAATCGCTAAGAGCGGTCGTTACAAGCCTGAAAGGGGGAGATTTTATCGTGACTCGGGACATAAAGGAGGCATACCTTCATGTCCCCATTTATCCACCTCATCAGGCGTACCTCAGAATTGCGGTACGGGATTGTCATTACCAATTTCAGACGTTGTCGTTTGGTCTCTCCACGGCCCCGAGAATATTCACCAAGGTAATGGCGGAAATGATGGTGCTCCTGCGGAAGCAAGGTGTCACTATTATCACGTACTTGGACGATCTCCTCATAAAAGCGAGATCAAGAGAGCAGTGGCTGAACAGCATATCACTTTCTCTGGAAGTGTAACGGCAACACGGCTGGATTCTATATATTCCAAAGTCGCAGTTGGCTCCTACAGCTCATCTGCCTCTCCTAGGCATGATCCTTGACACAGACCAGAAAAGGGTTTATCTCCCGATAGAGAGAGCTCAGGAGCTCGTGACACTGGTCAGGAATCTTTTTAAAACCAAAACAGGTGTCAGTGCATCACTGCACTCGAGTCCTGGGGAGGATGGTGGCATCATACGAGGCCATTCCTTTCGGCATGTTCCATGAGAGGACCTTCTAATGGGACTTACTGGACAAAGTGGTCTGGATCACATCTTTAGATGCTTCAGTTAATCACCCTATCCCCCGGGGCCAGGGTGTCTCTCCGGTGGTGGCTGCAGAGTACTCACCTTCTCGAGGGCCGCAGGTTCGGCATTCAGGACTGGGTCCTGGTGACCACGGATGCAAGCCTCCGAGGGTGGGGGGCAGTCACTCAGGGAGGAAGTTTCCAAGGGCTGTGGTAAAGTTAGGAGACTTGCCTTCACATCAATATCCTGGAACTAAGGGCCATATACAACACCCTAAGTCAAGCGTATACCCTGCTACGCAACCAATAGGTGCTGATCCAATCAGACAACATCACCGCAGTGGCTCATGTAAACCGCCAAGGCGGCTCAAGGAGCAGGGTGGCGATGGCGGAAGCCACCAGAATTCTTCGATGGGCGGAGAATCACGTACGAGCACTGTCAGCAGTGTTCATTCCGGGAGTGGACAACTGGGAAGCAGACTTCCTCAGCAGGCACGACCTCCACCAGGGAGAGGGGGAACTTCATCAAGAAGTCTTCACGCAGATTACAAATCGATGGGAACTGCCACAGGTGGACATGATGGCATCCCGCCTCAACAAAAAGCTAAACAGGTATTGCGCCAGGTCAAGGGACCCTCAGGCGATAGCTGTGGACGCACTAGTGACACCGTGGGTGTTCCAGTCGGTCTATGTATTTCCTCCTCTTCCTCTCATACCCAAGGTGCTGAGAATCGTAAGAAAAAGAGGAGTGAGAACAATACTCATTGTTCCGGATTGGCCAAGAAGGACTTGGTACCCGGAACTGCAAGAAATGCTCACAGAGGACCCATGGCCTCTGCCTCTCAGACAGGACCTGTTGCAACAGGGGCCCTGTCTGTTCCAAGACTTACTGCGGCTGCATTTGACGGCATGGCGGTTGAACGCAGGATCCTAGCGGAAAAAAGGGATTCCGGATGAGGTTATTCCTACGCTGATAAAGGCTAGGAAGGACGTGACGGCTAAACATTATTACCGTATACGACGAAAATATGTTGCTGGGTGTGAGGCCAGGAATGCCTCTACAGAGGAATTCCAGCTGGGCCGTTTCCTTCACTTCCTACAGTCGGGAGTGACTTTGGGCCTAGAATTGGGGTCCATTAAGGTCCAGATTTCGGCCCTATCCATTTTCTTTCATAAAAAACTAGCTTCTCTACCTGAAGTTCAGACGTTTGTAAAGGGAGTACTGCATATTCAACCCCCTTTTGTGCCACCAGTGGCACCTTGGGATCTGAACGTGGTGTTGAGTTTCCTGAAATCTCACTGGTTTGAGCCGCTTAAGACCGTGGAGTTAAAATATCTCACGTGGAAAGTGGTCATGCTATTGGCCTTAGCTTCGGCTAGGCGTGTGTCTGAATTGGCGGCTTTGTCATGTAAAAGCCCCTATCTGGTTTTCCATATGGACAGGGCAGAATTACGGACTCGTCCGCAATTTCTGCCAAAGGTGGTGTCATCTTTTCATTTGAACCAACCTATTGTGGTGCCTGCGGCTACTCGTGACTTGGAGGATTCCAAGTTACTAGATGTAGTCAGGGCTTTGAAGATTTATGTAGCCAGAACGGCTGGAGTCAGGAAAACTGACTCGCTGTTTATCCTGTATGCATCCAACAAGCTGGGTGCTCCTGCTTCAAAGCAAACTATTGCTCGCTGGATCTGTAACATGATTCAGCAGGCTCATTCTGCGGCTGGCTTGCCGCCTCCAAAATCAGTAAAAGCTCATTCCACAAGGAAGGTGGGCTCTTCTTGGGCGGCTGCCCGAGTGGTCTCGGCATTACAGCTTTGCCGAGCAGCTACTTGGTTGGGTTCAAACACTTTTGCAAAGTTCTACAAGTTTGATACCCTGGCTGAGGAGGACCTTGTGTTTGCTCATTCGGTGCTGCAGAGTCATCCGCACTCTCCCGCCCGTTTGGGAGCTTTGGTATAATCCCCATGGTCCTTACGGAGTCCCCAGCATCCACTAGGACGTAAGAGAAAATAAGATTTTACTCACCGGTAAATCTATTTCTCGTAGTCCGTAGTGGATGCTGGGCGCCCGTCCCAAGTGCGGACTTTTTCTGCAATACTTGTATATAGTTATTGCTTAAATAAGGGTTATGTTATGGCTGCATCAGGTTTGTCTGATGCTCTGTTGTTGTTCATACTGTTGACTGGGTATGTTATCACAAGTTATACGGTGTGATTGGTGTGGCTGGTATGAGTCTTACCCTGGATTCCAAAATCCTTTCCTTGTAATGTCTGCTCTTCCGGGCACAGTTTCCTTAACTGAGGTCTGGAGGAGGGGCATAGAGGGAGGAGCCAGTGCACACCAGTTGTACTAAATCTTTCTTAGAGTGCCCAGTCTCCTGCGGAGCCCGTCTATTCCCCATGGTCCTTACGGAGTCCCCAGCATCCACTACGGACTACGAGAAATAGATTAACCGGTGAGTAAAATCTTATTTTCTTGATTGAACTTCCGATTTACCCTGGGCAGGAGTGACACCGGAGGGAACACGTACGGCAGCCGAAACCTCCACGATACCGCCAGCGCATCTACGAATGCTGCTTGAGGATCCCTTGTCCTTGCTCCGAAGACCGGAACCTTGTGATTGTGTCAAGACGCCATCAGATCTACGTCTAGAAGGCCCCCACCTTTCCACTAGGAGTTGAAACACTTCTGGATGGAGGCCCCACTCACCGGCATGCACGTCCTGACGACTGAGAAAGTCTGCTTCCCAATTCAGGACTCCCGGAATGAATATTGCCGATATGGCCGGTAGATGGCGTTCTGCCCACTGTAGAATCCGTGAGACTTCCTTCATTGCTAGGCGGCTTCGAGTGCCGCCTTGATGATTTATGTAAGCCACTGTGGTGGCGTTGTCTGACTGTACTTGAACAGGACGGTTCTGAATTAAATATAGGACTAGGTTCAAGGCATTGAAGACCGCCCGCAACTCCAGAATATTGATCGAGAGGAGGGACTCTTCCTTGGTCCACTGCCCCTGAAGGGAGTGTTGCTCCAGCACCGCGCCCCAACCTCTTAGACTGACATCTGTCGTCAACAGGACCCAGTCGGATATCCAGAACGGACGGCCCCTGCACAGTTGTTGGTCCCAGAGCCACCAGAGCAGTGACAGACGGACCTCCGGAGTCAATGAGATCATTTGAGACCTGATCCGGTGAGGCAGGCCGTCCCATTTGGCTAGAATCAGCCTCTGGAGAGGGCGAGAGTGAAATTGAGCGTACTCCACCATGTCGAATGCTGACACCATGAGGCCCAGCACCTGCATCGCCGAATGTATCGACACTTGCGGACGAGATAGGAAGCAACGAATCCTGTCCTGAAGTTTCAGGACTTTCTCCTGAGACAGGAACAACTGCTGGTTGTGAGTGTCCAATAGTGCTCCCAGATGCACCATGCTCTGAGCAGGGATCAGGGATGACTTCTTCCAGTTGATGAGCCACCCGTGGGCTTGCAGGAACTGGACCGTCACATCTAGATGACGCAGGAGAAGTTCTGGGGAATTTGCCAGGATTAACAAGTCGTCCAAATACGGCAGTATCCTGACCCCTTGACGGAGGAGTACCACCGTCATCACCGCCATGACTTTGGTAAAGACTCGCGGAGCCGTTGTTAATCCAAAAGGTAACGCCCGAAAATGGCAGTTTCCAATCACAAATCTCAGGTATTGCTGATGAGACACTGCTATAGGAATATGCAGGTAAGCATCCTGTATATCCAGGGAGACCATGAAGTCCCCAGGTTCCAAGGCCAGAACTATAGAGCTAAGGGTTTCCATCCGGAACTTGGAAACCTTCACAAACCTGTTCAATGCCTTGAGGTTGAGAATGGGCCGGGAGGACCCATTTGGTTTCGGGACTAGAAACAGCGGAGAATAGTACCCCCGGCCCCTCTGCGCAAGAGGCACCTGTACTACAACTCCTGTATCCAGGAGGGTCTGTACCACCGAATGTAGAGTGTTTGCCTTTGTCTTGTCAAACGGGACATCTGTCTGGCAAAATCGAGGAGGGGGTCGGTTTTTGAAGGCTATGGCGTAACCTCGAGTGACGACTTCCCGTACCCAGGCATCTGAAGTGGTCTTCAACCATTCCTGGGTATACCCTAGAAGCCAGCCCCCTACCCTGGGATCCCCCAGAGGGAAGCCCGCCCCGTCATGCGGCAGGCTTATCTATCTTGGAAGCTGGCTGACGGGCCGCCCAGGCTCTTTTGGGCTTAGGCTTACCAGGTTTGGAAGTGCGGGCCTGATTGTTGTATGCCTGACCTTTTGCTTTACCTGAAGGACGAAAGGGGCATAAGGAAGTACCTTTAGCCTTTGACACAGAAGGAGCAGTACTTGGTAGACAGGCAGTTTTGGCAGTAGCCAAGTCAGCCACAATCTAATTTAAATCTTCCCCAAACAGAATATCTCCCTTAAAAGGGAGTACCTCCAGGGTTTTTCTAGAGTCCAGATCCACAGACCAGGATCTCAGCCACAGTATCCGGCGAGCCAGGACTGACGTAGTAGAGGCCTTGGCTGCCAGGATACCGGCATCGGAAGCCACCTCTTTAATATAACGAGAAGCTGTGACAATATAAGACAAGCATTGTCTAGCATGGTCAGAGGAGATTTCAGCATCTTTTCCCAGGGTTCCTGATGTATATCAATTAGGTGGTCAGAGTGAGGTAAAACTTGTTTAATCACCTTCTGACGCTTGAACCTATCTGGTTTCTTAGGAGGAACGGATGGCTCGGGATCATCCGTAATCTGTAAAATTAACTTAATAGCCTCCAAAAGATCAGGAACATCCACATGTGAACCACCCTCCCCATCAGCCGTATCTGAGTCAGAACCTGTGGGGTCAGTGTAAGTGCCGTCTTCATCCGACGAGGTGTCAGTGATAGCAGTGGATTGTGAGGAGACAAGCGCTCGCTTAGAGGACCTCTTGGACGTAGGCGAGCGACGGTCAGACTTTTTAGTAGTCAGGGACTGGTTCAACTTCTTTATTTGAGCAGATAAATCGTCCGCACACGGTGGGTTAGCTGCAGGGACCACAAACTGTTGCACCGGCATTGGGGGTCCCATAGGGGGTGTTAGTTTATGAACTAGCGTATGCAGAAGCGTGGAAAAAGCGGCCCACGGCGGGTCATTATTTGCCCCCCGTCCCACTAGGGGGCAAGGAGCCCCCAGAACCAGAGCCCAAAGCTGCTATATTCTCCTCATAGGTATATGCGGCTTCAGCAACACCGGCAGTGTGTTCAGCCCCAGATCCGTTACTGCAAGTTATATCATGTCTGCTTCTGAGGGTATCAGGTAACAGTACAATTTGTCAGCAGCACAATACCTCTAGCCCAAACCCCTGCGCAGTGTAGTCAGCACCAGCAGAGATAAAGGAGAGATATGGTGACTAAATCACAGAGAATAATACGTAATACAGTATATCTTTGTGAAAATCCTATATTAGATAAAACCTGACGCACCAAGCCCCCTCAGGTTATAGAATATAGGGATAGCAGATTGAGTGAAAGACACGAAATGGACGCCACTCAGCTATCAAATGCACACACAAATAGTCACAGTCTGTAGCTTACACAGCTATATAACAATAGATATAACAGTACACAGTAAGAACTGGATGTATATCACAGGGTAATTGTACTAGGAAACCCTGAGTAAGTGCACTCTTTCTTAACTAACTGACTATAAAAGGCAGGTAGAATACTTAAGTTTCTTGTAAAGTCACAGCACTGACAACCAGGCAACTTTACATAGGAGGATTTGCCCAAGCATTCCCAGGAACAGTGAGCTGAGGGATAATGGCGCCGCAGACACTGCCAGGGAGTGAGGGAGAGACAGATATGCAGCTCCAGTGCGGGAACATTTGCAGAAAATGGCGCCCTGGGGCTGAGCTTCAGGTCCAAGCTCTATCCCCCTGCTGGCAAAACCACCGGGTACTGCGGGCTCTAATAAAACGGCTTATAGAGAAAACCTGACCTGTCCCATGCCCTGGTGATCTAGTGGGATCGCCTGTACTGCCACAGTGTCCACTGCCATCGCGCGCGGCCCACCTCCCACTGACCGCGCCGGATCGCGATAAAGACCGGGTCCCGCAAGCGGGACCCACTTACCACCTCCCGAAGTGCGCCCACGCGATCCCGGAGAGCCCCCGTCGTGTGTGCCTGACAAGAAGAAAACCAAAGCCTCCTGCTGTAGTTACCCGGCATCCAGGGCTCGGGAGTGTACAGCGCCGCTGGGGAGAGCCGGAGCTGCAGCCGTGAATGTCCACTGACATGTAACACTGCTGCTGCCCTTGAAGTCTTCACTTTTTTCCTCAGAAAAAAAGCTCTTCTTAGGGCTGCCTGTTGCAGCCCCTCTGTTAAGTGCCTGCTACTGCATCACCAACTACAAAACTGAGATCCTGTGCAGGGAGGCGGGGTGATATAGGAGGCGGCGCTATGCAGTCTGGGAACAGTCAAAGCTTTGTGCCTGTTGGTGCCTCAGATCAAGATCATACTCTACACCCCATTGTCCATTCCTTGTGGAGCCCAGTTTACCCCGCAGCAGAAAATAATTTTTAACTCAAGGGATAGGGGGATATTTCAATAAACTGAAGGGCATCCTTATTGGGTAACTTGAAAGAGTGCTATGTGGCCTCTCAGTGGTTTTTGTCTGGTGATAACTCGTGATGACAATACCATGTCAACCTGTACTGCAGCAATTCTAATAGAGCAGCCAAATGGGGACTACTTTCTGTGCATGATGCCACTCATCATGTCATCTGCACACTTAAGGGCACCCTTGTTTAAAGAAGGGAACGCCCTCTTTCAAATAATGTACCCCTTCAGTAGTTATTGTATAGTAATCATCTAACAGGCCCTACTTCAGGCAAATCGATCCCAACCCATCTGACAATAACATCCTATACTACAGAAAGTGTTAAGAAAACCAGAGTTGTGGCAGTTCTGATGGCCAAATCTCCCCAGTCCTGACATGAATAATGACATGAAGTCCTCATTTGATGAGGTTAGTTGTCTGTTTTTCCAAAATCCTCTGCCTTTTTGTATTACTATATTATTCCTACACATTTTATGAAGGTTATTGAAGCACCTAAAAATAAAGAGAAAATTTATAATTTGCAAGGGCAGATTGTATGAAAGGCTGTGTAGAATTCTGCTATTTGCTGTCTGGTTAATGCGAAGCAAGAACCACAAAGTATTTCTTTGTGGTGGGTAGAAAGAAAGAGTGCACATTTTCTTGTAATTTCAATATACATTTCAACATTTTCTGAAAATAAAGCAGGTATTGACACTGGAGTAGTACCAGCCTAATATGTGCCAGAATAGGCTAAGAAGTGAAGGGGCTAAGGAGATCATTTATTGTAATATCTTTTTAGGTATTTTTTTTTAGACCATTTCCCTGCTATTATAATTCACAGCTTTTTGAGATGCTTTGTAGTTTATCTACCTATTAAAAGAATAAACTTGGTTTGCAATAGTTATACTGCTTTATCACTACCATTTGAGCACAAGCAAACATTTAAAACCAAATTTACAAAAGAAACCCAAAGTGTATGACAATAATATTTTTTCTCCACTTTGCCTTACAGGTGCAGGAGAGTCTGGGAAAAGCACAATTGTGAAGCAGATGAAGTAAGTTATGCTGCTGCAGTCATTTCTTATCATTTTCATCTCGCCGTTATACTGGCAACTTGCTCTTAAGAGCTAGATATCAGATGCTTTTATTAAAGGTATCTACACTAAAAAGCTCTACCACTAATGTGTATACATGCATTAGGTCGACAGGGTCAAAAGGTTGTGTGTGTGTGTGTATGTGTATATATATTGTAACACTGTAAGGGTACAAGGTGCCGTTTCCTGGGGTAAATGGCAGCACGCAGCAGCTGAGGAATCACACAAGTCCAGTTTGTGGTGCAACTGGCCACAGCCAGTTTTATTAAACCGAAAATAAAACAAACCCCAAAAGAAAATACCTTGCCTGTCCGGCACTAACTAAACACAAGACGTTCCTAACTATCGCTAAGCAAAAACACAGAGTTCTCCAGTAAACACTGTATAGCTCACTTGTATAAGGAAGCTCCTCTCACAGGGATTCTGCAGTCTTTCCCCAGGCAATCTCCACACACTAATCAGGCCAGCAGCTCTATAACACTCTTACACAGCTGAAAGCCTGATTAGCCTTCTGTGAGGCCAAAGACCCGAACTGGGCCCAATGTCTGGAACTTGCCCCATCTCTCTTTCAGGGCCCTTATCCAGCTTTTCCAACAAACTGAAAAGGTTCTGACAAAACAAAACATTTTCCTAGAAGTTTTGATTTTTCTAATACATGTAAGACAAGAACCTGGGACAAACATACCTGCCCTCAAACACTATTCCAGTGTTCTTGTCACTATATATATATATATATATATATATATATATATATATATATATATATGTGTATATATATATATATATATATATATATATATATATATATGTATATATATATATGTGTGTGTTTATGTCGGTAATTTTCCTGCGCACATCTGCTGGATACTATGAAAAATTAGCGATGTTGTTGTCTGCTAAGTACTTCCGCTCCAACCTACTAGAAGGCACTTTGCGATCTTAGCACTTCATTAAAACCCCCCTGAAAGTCTTATTTCTTTAAATTGTATTATGTAAGCTAAATGACTTGTATTAGTCTACCTGGGGTGTGAGAAAGGGACTGATACTGCCAACCCATCAGTAATGTGCCCATATGAACTGAAGTAGTTGCTCCGGGTCATGCAATTGTGATTGCTGTATAATAAAGTTCCAGTATCCAGGGTCATCTTTCACTTCACTTGCAGCACACAGTTTGTACAAGATGACACCGCTTCATTTTGTTTCTATGGCTTGCCGTAGACATCATTTGGGGGGGGGGGGGGGAGAAAAGGTCAAGAATCCCGGGCAGCCGAAATACCTACGCTGGGTTCTCGACACTGTTTGGAATGCGGACACCCACATCCCATATAGGATCACCTGCCCGGCGCTGGAATTCCAACTGCCGGGAGCCCGAACGACCAAGTTAAGCACCCACCCATACTTACCTTACCCTGACGGGATTCTGATCTTCGGAATACTGCAGTCGGTATTGTGACAATCAGTAATCCTACTGAAACCACTTGGGGGGGTCGAGTTTTTTAAAAAAAAGTAAAATAAAAATCTTCTGAAAAATTTAATTAATGTAATTACCAAAAGATTTTTCTCTAACGTCCTAGTGGATGCTGGGGACTCCGTAAGGACCATGGGGAATAGACGGGCTCCGCAGGAGACTGGGCACTCTAAGAAAGATTTAGTACTACTGGTGTGCACTGGCTCCTCCCTCTATGCCCCTCCTCCAGACCTCAGTTAGAATCTGTGCCCGGACAGAGCTGGGTGCATTTTAGTGAGCTCTCCTGAGCTTGCTAATAATAAAGTATTTTAGTTAGGTTTTTTATTTTCAGAGAGCTTCTGCTGGCAACAGACTCTCTGCTACGTGGGACTGAGGGGAGAGAAGCAAACCTACTAACTGCGGCTAGGTTGCGCTTCTTAGGCTACTGGACACCATTAGCTCCAGAGGGATCGAACACAGGAACCTAACCTTGGTAGTCCGTTCCCGGAGACGCGCCGCCGTCCCCCTCGCAGAGCCAGAAGACAGAAGCCGGCGGGTTGAAGCAAGAAGACGTCAAAATCGGCGGCAGAAGACTCCTGTCTTCATATGAGGTAGCGCACAGCACTGTAGCTGTGCGCCATTGCGCCCACACTCCGGTCACTGTAGGGTGCAGGGCGCAGGGGGGGGCGCCCTGGGCAGCAATTGATTACCTCCTGGCAAAAAAGCAGCATATATACAGTTGGGCACTGTAATATGCATGAGCCCCTGCCATTAATTTTACTCAAAATCGCGGGACAGAAGCCCGCCGCTGAGGGGGCGGGGCCTTCTTCCTCAGCACTCACCAGCGCCATTTTCTCTCCACAGCTCCGCTGAGAGGAAGCTCCCCAGGCTCTCCCCTGCAGACTCACGGTAGAAAGAGGGTAAAAAGAGAGGGGGGGCACTTAAATTTAGCGCATTAATCATATATACAGCAGCTACTGGGTAAACACTAAGTTACTGTGTGATTCCTGGGTCATATAGCGCTGGGGTGTGTGCTGGCATACTCTCTCTCAGTCTCTCCAAAAGGCCTTGTGGGGGTCCTGTCCTCATATAGAGCATCCCCTGTGTGTGTGGTGTGTCAGTATGCGTGTGTCGACATGTTTGACGAGGAGGGCTATGTGGAGGCAGAGCAGGTGCAGATGAATGACGTGTCTCCGCCAACGGCGCTGACACCTGATTGGATGGATATGTGGAAGGTGTTAAATGATAATGTAAACTCCTTGCATAAAAGGTTGGATAAAGCTGATGCCTTGGGACAGTCGGGGTCTCAGCCCATGCCTGATCCTACAGCGCAGAGGCCGTCAGGGTCTCAGAAGCGCCCACTATCCAAAATTGTTGACACAGATATCGACACGGATTCTGACTCCAGTGTCGATGACGATGATGCAAAATTGCAGCCTAAAATGGCTAAAGCCATCCGCTACATGATTATAGCAATGAAGGATGTATTGCACATATCAGAGGTAAACCCTGTCCCTGACAAGAGGGTTTATATGTATGAGGAGAAAAAGCAAGAGGTGACTTTTCCCCCGTCACATGAGTTAAGTGAGTTATGTGAAAAAGCGTGGGATTCCCCCGATAGTAAAGTGCTGATTTCCAAAAGGTAACTTATGGCGTACCCTTTCCCGCCAACGGACAGGATGCGCTGGGAATCCTCCCCTAGGGTAGATAAAGCTCTGACACGCTTATCTAAGAAGGTGGCCCTGCCGTCACAGGATACGGCCTCCCTAAAGGATCCTGCCGATAGGAAGCAGGAAAGTATCCTGAAGTCTGTTTATACACATTCAGGTACTCTACTGAGGCCGGCAATTGCGTCGGCCTGGATGTGTAGTGCTGTAGCAGCATGGACAGATAATCTGTCTGAGGAACTGGATACCTTAGACAGGGATACCATTTTACTGACCCTGGGGCATATAAAAGACGCTGTCCTATATATGAGGGCTGCCCAGAGGGACATTTGCCTACTGGGCTCTAGAATAAATGCAATGTCAATTTCTGCCAGAAGGGTCCTGTGGACTCGGCAATGGACAGGTGATGCCGACTCCAAAAAGCACGTGGAGGTTTTACCTTACAAGGGTGAGGAATTGTTTGGGGACGGTCTCTCGGACCTAGTTTCCATAGCTACGGCTGGGAAGTCAAATTTTTTGCCATATATTCCCTCACAGCCTAAGAAAGCACCGTATTACCAAATGCAGTCCTTTCGATCACAAAGAAGCAAGAAGGTCAGAGGTGCATCCTTTCTTGCCAGAGGCAGGGGTAGAGGAAAGAAGCTGCACCATACAGCTAGTTTTCTTGAACAGAAGTCCTCCCCGGCTTCCACTAAATCCACCGCATGACGCTGAGGCTCCACAGGTGGAGCCAGGAGTGGTGGGGGCGCGTCTCCGAAATTTCAGGCACCAGTGGGTTCGCTCACAGGTGGATCCCTGGGCTATACGGATTGTGTCTCAGGGATACAAGCTGGAATTCAAAGTGATGCCCCCTCACCGTTACCTCAAATCGGCCCTGCCAGCTTCCCCCATGGAAAGGGAAGTAGTGTTAGCGGCAATTCACAAGTTATATCTCCAGCAGGTGGTGGTAAAGGTTCCCCTCCTTCAACAGGGAAGGGGATACTATTCCACAATGTTTGTGGTACCGAAACCGGATTGTTCGGTCAGACCCATATTGAATTTAAAGTCCCTGTACATTTATCTGAAAAGATTCAAGTTCAAAATGGAATCGCTCAGAGCGGTCATTGCAGGCCTGGAAGAGGGGGATTTTATGGTGTCTCTGGACATCAAGGATGCTTACTTGCATGTCCCCATTTATCCACCTCATCAGGTGTACCTCAGATTTGTGGTACAGGACTGTCATTACCAATTCCAGACGCTGCCGTTTGGGCTCTCCACGGCACCGAGAATATTTACCAAGGTAATGGCGGAAATGATGGTGGTCCTGAGAAAGCAAGGAGTCACAGGTATCCCATACTTGGACGATCTCCTCATAAAGGCGAGGTCCAGAGAGCAGTTGCTGATCAGCGTAGTACACTCTCAGGAAGTGTTGCAGCAGCATGGCTGGATTCTGAATATCCCAAAGTCGCAGCTGATTCCTACGACGCGTCTGCCCTTTCTGGGCATGATTCTGGACACAGACCAGAAGAAGGCTCAGGAGCTCGTGACTCTAGTCAGAGACCTCTTAAAACCGAAACAGGTGTCGGTGCATCACTGCACGCGAGTCCTGGGAAAGATGGTGGCATCGTACGAAGCCATTCCCTTCGGCAGGTTCCATGCGAGGATCTTTCAGTGGGATCTGTTGGACAAGTGGTCTGGAGCGCATCTTCAGATGCATCGGCTGATCAACCTGTCCCCGAGGGCCAGGGGGTCTCTTCTGTGGTGGCTGCAGAGTGCTCACCTTCTCGAGGGCCGCAGGTTCGGCATACAGGACTAGGTCCTGGTGACCACGGATGCGAGCCTCCGAGGATGGGGGGCAGTCACTCAGGGAAGAAACTTCCAAGGGTTGTGGTCAAGTCAGGAGGCTTGTCTGCACATAAATATCCTGGAACTAAGGGCCATATACAACGCCCTGAGTCAAGCGGAGCCTCTGCTTCGCAACCAACCGGTGCTGATTCAGTCAGACAACATCACCGCAGTGGCTCATGTAAACCGCCAGGGCGGCACAAGAAGCAGAGTGGCGATGGCGGAAGCCACCAGGATTCTTCGTTGAGCGGAGAATCACGTGCAAGCACTGTCAGCAGTGTTCATTCCGGGAGTGGACAACTGGGAAGCAGACTTCCTCAGCAGGCACGACCTCCACCTGGGAGAGTGGGGACTTCATCAAGAAGTCTTCACTCAGATTACAAATCGATGGGAACTGCCACAGGTGGACATGATGGCATCCCGTCTCAACAAAAAGCTACAAAGGTATTGCGCCAGGTCAAGAGACCTTCAGGCGATAGCTGTGGACGCACTAGTAACACCGTGGGTGTTCCAGTCGGTCTATGTGTTTCCTCCTCTTCCTCTCATACCCAAGGTGCTGAGAATCGTAAGAAAAAGAGGAGTGAGAACAATACTCATTGTTCCGGATTGGCCAAGAAGGACTTGGTACCCGGAACTGCAAGAAATGCTCACAGAGGACCCGTGGCCTCTGCCTCTCAGACAGGACCTGTTGCAACAGGGGCCCTGTCTGTTCCAAGACTTACCGCGGCTGTGTTTGACGGCATGGCGGTTGAACGCAGTATCCTAGCGGAAAAAGGCATTCCGGATGAAGTTATTCCTACGCTGATAAAGGCTAGGAAGGACGTGACAGCAAAACACGATCACCGTATATGGCGAAAATATGTTGCCTGGTGTGAGGCCAGGAAGGCCCCTACAGAGGAATTCCAGCTGGGCCGGTTCCTGCAGTTCCTACAGTCTGGAGTGACTATGGGCTTGAAGTTGGGGTCCATAAATGTCCAGATTTCGGCCCTATCCATTTTCTTTCAAAAGGAACTGGCTTCTCTTCCTGAAGTTCAGACGTTTGTTAAGGGAGTGCTGCATATTCAGCCCCCTTTTGTGGCACCTTGGGATCTCAACGTGGTGTTGGGTTTCCTGAAATCCCACTGGTTTGAGCCACTTAAGACCGCGGAGCTGAAGTATCTCATGTGGAAGGTGGTCATGCTATTGGCCTTAGCTTCGGCTAGGCGTGTGTCAGAATTGGCGGCTTTGTCATGTAAAAGCCCCTATCTGGTTTTCCATGTGGACAGGGCAGAATTACGGACTCGTCCCCAGTTTCTGCCGAAGGTGGTGTCATCTTTTCATTTGAACCAACCTATTGTGGTGCCTGCGGCTACTCGTGACTTGGAGGATTCCAAGTTGCTTGATGTAGTCAGGGCTTTGAAGATCTATGTAGCCAGGACGGCTGGAGTCAGGAAGACTGACTCGCTGTTTATCCTGTATGCATCCAACAAGCTGGGTGCTCCTGCTTCAAAGCAAACCATTGCTCGCTGGATCTGTAACACGATTCAGCAGGCTCATTCTGCGGCTGGATTGCCGCATCCAAAATCAGTGAAAGCCCATTCCACAAGGAAAGTGGGCTCTTCTTGGGCGGCTGCCCGAGGGGTCTTGGCATTACAGCTTTGCCGAGCAGCTACTTGGTCGGGTTCAAACACATTTGCTAAGTTCTACAAGTTTGATACCCTGGCTGAGGAGGACCTTGTGTTTGCCCATTCGGTGCTGCAGAGTCATCCGCACTCTCCCGCCCGTTTGGGAGCTTTGGTATAATCCCCATGGTCCTTACGGAGTCCCCAGCATCCACTAGGACATTAGAGAAAATAAGATTTTACTTACCGGTAAATCTATTTCTCGTAGTCCGTAGTGGATGCTGGGTGCCCGTCCCAAGTGCGGACTTTCTGCAATACGTGTATATAGTTATTGCTTAATAAAGGGTTATGTTATGTTGGCATCCATTGTTTGATGCTCTGTTGTTGTTCATACTGTTGACTTGGTAAGTTTATCACAAGTTATACGGTGTGATTGGTGTGGCTGGTATGAGTCTTACCCTGGATTCCAAAATCCTTTCCTTGTAATGTCAGCTCTTCCGGGCACAGTTTCCTTAACTGAGGTCTGGAGGAGGGGCATAGAGGGAGGAGCCAGTGCACACCAGTAGTACTAAATCTTTCTTAGAGTGCCCAGTCTCCTGCGGAGCCCGTCTATTCCCCATGGTCCTTACGGAGTCCCCAGCATCCACTACGGACTACGAGAAATAGATTTACCGGTGAGTAAAATCTTATTTTTAACAATACAACTTTAATTATACCATGTTTTGATATTATGTGGAGGAATGTACTCTAGATTATTAATTGACTAAGAACAAGCACTTAATTTCCACATCTGTTACCCTATGCATCAGTAGAGGTCCCAGTGTTTGCATGTGATGGGTGGTCTTTCACAAAGGTTTGGTCTCCTTACTATAACACATTTTTATTTCTTTGAGTGCTTTTGGCATGAGCTTAGAACACTGACAATTGTTTAATGTAAAATAAAAATTGCAATTGTGTGCACTCTAATGTACTTGTTTTGATTTTAGAATTATTCATGAGGATGGATACTCGGAAGAGGAGTGCAAACAGTATAAAGTGGTTGTCTACAGTAACACCATTCAGTCCATAATTGCTATAATCCGAGCCATGGGGAGGCTGAAGATTGATTTTGGAGATGTGACCAGAGCTGTGAGGGATAAGTTTATTACAATATTTCATATACTGTAACACTGCCAGTTCTTGGTTATAAAACAGTTTTGTCTTCAGAAATTCCCCAAGCCAGACTGCACCATAAGGCAGCCGGGAAGGTGGATGGAACCTCACTGGACCACACCATCACAGGAGGCAAGCAGCAGCTCACTGCGCACCCTCCTGTAGCCATTCTGTGGCTGTGGAGGGGTAGGGTGTCTACGTAGCAGACTGCTATTCTTGGGGCATACATTGTTACTGGGGGGTTCTGTGCTGTAGAGTTCCTCCTCACTGGAGCTGACAACTCATGCACCAGCCAGGTGTGTGTGTCTCCGCACCCTCTAGAGAACAGCCTGCCTTCACTGCAGGGTGGCCGAGATCTTCCCTCCAGCAGGGGTGGAATGAGCACCTCCACTGCCCTACACATGAGCACCTCCGCTGTCCAATGTCCACCCCCCACCCCCCTCTAGCTGATGCAAGCCAGGCCAGCCCTGGGCATTATAAGATAATTGCTGGACAGATTGGCCATCAAAAAGGCCCTGGGGAGAACACTGTAAAAGCATGCAAGTTATGATCCTTTTGCCTTACAGCTGTTGCTACGAGTTGTTTGGTTTTACACTGTCCAACTATTCCTTTTTGTAAATAACTTTGCTTTTCTTTCTCCCTAGGATGATGCACGACAGCTCTTTGTGTTAGCCAGTACTGCAGAGGAAGGTATTCTATCTCCAGAGCTTGCAGGTGTCATTAGGAGGCTGTGGAAAGATGCTGGAGTACAGGCGTGTTTCAGTCGCTCCCGCGAATACCAACTCAATGACTCTGCCTCGTAGTAAGTGCATGACGTGGGGGATTGGGTACGGGATCCTGACACTGAGGATGCCAGCTGTCAGAATACAGACAGCGGCATCTGACTGTCAGAATCCTGACACTTTTTAGTAAGTATACTAACCCTACACCACTCCCTCCCCGCAGCATAACCGTAACCCTCCCCCCAGTGCCTAGCCCTCCCTGGCATACTTCTATTCGGTATAATGACTCTTGGGATTCCTGCGTCAGAATTCTCTGTGGTGTCCGGATTCCGGCGCCAGTATTCTGACTCTATGCATCCTAGTCATCAGGATGCCAACTACATCCTGACATAGGGTATCTAGAAAATGCAGGGCAAAAAGTAGTGTGATGGTATAACCATTGCATATGACTCTTACTAATTGGTTTGTTTGTAGAATTTGCTTTATATTTCAATTATTTCTCTTTAAAGCTACCTAAATGATTTGGACAGGATCTCACAGGCTAATTACATTCCTACACAGCAAGATGTACTTCGGACTCGTGTCAAAACTACGGGTATCGTGGAGACCCATTTCACTTTTAAGGACCTTTACTTCAAGTGAGTTACTGTCACTGCCCTGTTATTTCGGTGTTGCGTCATCAGGGCTTATATCTTAAAGGGCAACTAAATGTGTTCTAATGCTTGCCTATTGTGTAAAACAGAGAGATTCTAACAGAGACTTATTATTTACTATGCATTGCATGCAGATTATTTATTTAGTAAAGCTAGGTACACACCTGTGCAATAGTCGGCTCATTCAGCTGACATCTAGTGAAAGACCGATTGTATAGCTGTGTATACAGGGCTGTTGCAGGAGAGTTAGCCAATAAACGTCTTAAATGTTCCTAGAGCCGACGAAAGTGCTGGGCATGATCACGAAAAAAGTGCCATTTTGTCCCTCAAATGGGTCATTCAGCTCACCACCCCCGGTGGATGTGATCTGAAATATAGCCATCGTGCACGAACGGAACAACAGTTGAATTATTTCGATGGGCACCATATAGTGTCTGCCGGCGCTCGCCACAATTGAATTTTGCCCAATGTGCTCAGCTTGCTGTACCATGCACAATGTCAGCCCTGCATCTCACATACTACGGCCACAGCTTAATTTTTGTCTGGGTAGCTTTAAAGGTTATATTGGTAATCTGAGTCAGTGAAATGGTGTGGTGAGCCTAATGGTCTGATTTTTATAAGGGTCTATTAACGATTACGAAGAGATATTTACAGATTTGTGTGTATTATGTGTGATAAATACCTCATGTTACTAAAATGCTCATTTGTTTTATGGCTGGATGTTTTGCATATCTCATTCAAAGTAGTGTCCTAAGAACTTCTGCCCATGATCAGCAGATACAGATCATTGTCCTGTTTGCTTTGTCACAGAATGTTCGATGTGGGAGGACAGCGGTCGGAAAGAAAGAAGTGGATTCACTGCTTTGAGGGTGTAACTGCTATTATTTTTTGTGTGGCACTCAGTGACTATGATTTACTGTTGGCTGAAGATGAAGAAATGGTAAGTTATTTTCTCTGACGTCCTAGTGGATGCTGGGACTCCGTAAGGACCATGAGGATATAGCGGCTCCGCAGGAGACAGGGCACAAAATAAAAGCTTAAGGATCAGGTGGTGTGCACTGGCTCCTCCCCCTATGACCCTCCTCCAAGCCTCAGTTAGATTTTTGTGCCCGGCCGAGAAGGGTGCAATCTAGGTGGCTCTCCTGAGCTGCTTAGAATAAAAGTTTAGTTAGGTTTTTTTTATTTTCAGTGAGTCCTGCTGGCAACAGGCTCACTGCATCGTGGGACTAAGGGGAGAAGAAACGGACTCACCTGAGTGCAGAGTGGATCGGGTTTCTTAGGCTACTGGACACTAGCTCCAGAGGGACGATCACAGGTTCAGCCTGGATGGGTCACCGGAGCCGCGCCGCCGTCCCCCTTACAGAGCCAGAAGAGACGAAGAGGTCCGGTGAAATCGGCGGCAGAAGACATCCGGTCTTCAGACTAAGGTAGCGCACAGCACCGCAGCTGTGCGCCATTGCTCTCAGCACACTTCACACTCCGGTCACTGAGGGTGCAGGGCGCTGGGGGGGGAGCGCCCTGAGACGCAATATAACAGAATACCTTAGGTGGCAAAACAGAATACATCACATATAGCTCCTGGGCTATATGGATGTATTTTAATCCCCTGCCATTTTACACAAAAAAGCGGGAGATAAGGACGTCGTGAAGGGGCGGAGCCTATCTCCTCAGCACACAAGCGCCATTTTCCCTCACAGCTCCGCTGGAAGGACGGCTCCCTGACTCTCCCCTGCAGTCCTGCTTCAGAATCAGGGTAAAAAAGAGAAGGGGGGGCATTGTTGGCAGCAAATAACAATAATTAACAGCAGCTATAAGGGAATAACACTTATATAAGGTTATCCCTGTATATATATATATATAGCGCTGGGTGTGTGCTGGCAGACTCTCCCTCTGTCTCTCCAAAGGGCTAAGTGGGGTCCTGTCCTCTATCAGAGCATTCCCGGTGTGTGTGTGTGCTGTGTGTCGGTACGCGTGTGTCGACATGTATGAGGAGGAAAATTATGTGGAGGCGGAGCAGTTGCCTGCGTTGGTGATGTCACCCCCTAGGGAGTCGACACCTGACTGGATGATTGTATTTAAACAATTAAGTGATAATGTCCGCAATTTGCAAAAAACTGTTGACGACATGAGACAGCCGGCAAATCAGTTAGTGCCTGTCCAGGCGTCTCAGACACTGTCAGGGGCGCTAAAACGCCCGTTACCTCAGTGGGTCGACACAGACCCTGACACAGATACTGAGTCTAGTGTCGACGGTGACGAGACAAACGTAATGTCCAGTAGGGCCACACGTTACATGATCACGGCAATGAAAGAGGCATTGAACCTTTCTGACACTACAAGTACCACAAAGAAGGGTATTATGTGGGGTGAGAAAAAACACCCCCTAGGGTAGATAAGGCGCTCACACGTTTATCTAAACAAGTAGCGTTACCGTCTCCTGATACGGCTACCCTCAAAGAACCAGCTGATAGAAGGCTGGAAAATATCCTAAAAAGTATATACACACATACTGGTGTTATACTGCGACCAGCAATCGCCTCAGCCTGGATGTGCAGTGCTGGAGTCGCATGGTCGGATTCCCTGACTGAGAATATTGATACCCTGGATAGGGACAATATTTTGTTAACTATAGAACATTTAAAGGATGCATTATTATATATGCGTGATGCACAGAGGGATATTTGCACCCTGGCATCAAGAGTAAGTGCTATGTCCATCTCTGCCAGAAGAGCGTTGTGGACGCGACAGTGGTCAGGGGATGCGGATTCGAAACGGCACATGGAAGTATTGCCGTATAAAGGGGAGGAGTTATTTGGGGCTGGTCTATCGGACCTGGTGGCCACGGCAACGGCTGGAAAATCCACCTTTTTACCCCAGGTCACTCCACATCAGCAGAAAAAGACACCGTCTTTTCAATCTCAGTCCTTTCGTTCCCATAAGTACAAGCGAGCAAAAGGCCACTCCTTTCTGCCCCGGGGCAGAGGAAGAGGAAAAAGACTGCACCATGCAGCCGCTTCCCAAGAGCAGAAGCCCTCCCCTGCTTCTGCCAAGTCTTCAGCATGACGCTGGGGCTTTACAAGCAGACTCAGATATGGTGGGGGCCCGTCTCAAAAATTTCAACGCGCAGTGGGCTCACTCGCAAGTGGATTCCTGGATTCTACAGGTAGTATCGCAGGGGTACAAACTGGAATTCGAGGCGTTTCCCCCTCATCGTTTCCTGAAGTCTGCTTTACCAAAGTCTCCCTCCGACAGGGAGGCAGTTCTAGAAGCCATTCACAAGCTGTATTCCCAGCAGGTGATAATCAAGGTACCCCTCCCGCAACAAGGAAAGGGGTATTATTCCACGCTGTTTGTGGTACCGAAGCCGGACGGCTCGGTGAGACCAATTTTAAATCTGAAATCCTTGAACACTTACATAAAAAGGTTCAAATTCAAGATGGAGTCACTCAGAGCAGTGATAGCGAACCTGGAAGAAGGGGACTATATGGTGTCTCTGGACATCAAAGATGCTTATCTCCACGTCCCGATATACCCTTCTCACCAAGGGTACCTCAGGTTTGTAGTACTAAACTGTCATTATCAGTTTCAGACGCTGCCGTTTGGATTGTCCACGGCACCTCGGGTCTTTACCAAGGTAATGGCCGAAATGATGATTCTTCTACGAAGAAAAGGCATTTCAATTATCCCTTACTTGGACGATCTCCTGATAAGGGCAAGATCCAGGGAACAGTTAGAAGTCGGAGTAGCACTATCTCAGGTAGTGTTACGTCAGCACGGGTGGATTCTAAATATTCCAAAATCGCAGCTGATTCCAACGACACGTCTACTGTTCCTAGGAATGATTCTGGACACAGTCCAGAAGAAGGTGTTTCTCCCGGAGGAGAAGGCCAGGGAGTTATCCGAGCTAGTCAGGAACCTCCTAAAACCAGGACAGGTCTCAGTGCATCAGTGCACGAGGGTCCTGGGGAAAATGGTGGCTTCTTACGAAGCGATTCCATTCGGAAGATTCCATGCAAGAACATTTCAGTGGGATCTACTGGACAAATGGTCCGGATCGCATCTGCAGATGCATCAGCGGATAACCCTGTCGCCAAGGACAAGGGTGTCTCTCCTGTGGTGGCTGCAGAGTGCTCATCTACTAGAGGGCCGCAGATTTGGCATTCAGGATTGGATCCTGGTAACCACGGATGCCAGCCTGAGAGGCTGGGGAGCAGTCACACAGGGAAGGAATTTCCAGGGCCTGTGGTCAAGCTTGGAAACGTCTCTTCATATAAACATTCTGGAACTAAGGGCCATTTACAATGCCCTAAGTCAAGCAAAACCTCTGCTTCAGGGTCAGGCGGTGTTGATCCAATCGGACAACATCACGTCAGTCGCCCACGTAAACAGACAGGGCGGCACGAGAAGCAGGAGGGCAATGGCAGAAGCTGCAAGGATTCTTCGCTGGGCGGAAAATCATGTGATAGCACTGTCAGCAGTATTCATTCCGGGAGTGGACAACTGGGAAGCAGACTTCCTCAGCAGACACGACCTTCACCCGGGAGAGTGGGGACTTCACCCTGAAGTCTTCCACCTGATTGTAAACCGTTGGGAAAAACCAAAGGTGGACATGATGGCGTCACGTCTAAACAAAAAACTGGACAGATATTGCGCCAGGTCAAGGGACCCTCAGGCAATAGCAGTGGACGCTCTGGTAACGCCGTGGGTGTACCAGTCAGTGTATGTGTTCCCTCCTCTGCCTCTCATACCAAAAGTACTGAGAATCATAAGAAGGAGAGGAGTAAGAACTATACTCGTGGTTCCGGATTGGCCAAGACGGACTTGGTACCCGGAACTTCAAGAGATGCTCACGGACGAACCGTGGCCTCTACCTCTAAGAAAGGACCTGCTACTGCAGGGGCCTTGTCTGTTCCAAGACTTACCGCGGCTGCGTTTGACGGCATGGCGGTTGAACGCCGGATCCTGAGGGAAAAAGGCATTCCAGAAGAAGTCATCCCTACTCTGGTCAAAGCCAGGAAGGACGTAACCGCAAAACATTATCACCGCATTTGGCGTAAATATGTTGCGTGGTGTGAGGCCAAGAAGGCCCCTACAGAGGAATTTCAACTGGGTCGTTTCCTTCATTTCCTGCAAACAGGACTGTCTATGGGCCTAAAATTAGGGTCCATTAAGGTTCAAATTTCGTCCCTGTCGATTTTCTTCCAGAAAGAACTGGCTTCAGTACCTGAAGTTCAGACATTTGTAAAAGGGGTGCTGCACATACAGCCTCCTTTTGTGCCTCCAGTGGCACCTTGGGATCTCAATGTGGTGTTGAGTTTTCTAAAGTCACATTGGTTTGAACCACTTTCCACTGTGGACTTAAAATATCTCACATGGAAGGTGTCGATGCTGTTAGCCTTGGCTTCAGCCAGGCGTGTGTCAGAATTGGCGGCTTTATCATATAAAAGCCCTTACTTGATATTTCATTCTGACAGGGCGGAATTGAGGACTCGTCCTCAATTTCTACCTAAGGTGGTTTCTGCATTTCACATGAACCAACCTATTGTGGTACCTGCGGCTACCAGGGACTTAGAGGACTCTAAGTTGCTTGACGTTGTCAGGGCCTTGAAAATATATGTTTCCAAGACGGCTGGAGTCAGAAAATCTGACTCGCTGTTTATCCTGTATGCACCCAACCAGCTGGGTGCTCCTGCTTCTAAGCAGACGATTGCTCGTTGGATTTGTAGTACAATTCAGCTTGCACATTCTGTGGCAGGATTGCCACAGCCAAAATCAGTAAAAGCCCATTCCACAAGGAAGGTGGGCTCATCTTGGGCGGCTGCCCGAGGGGTCTCGGCTTTACAACTTTGCCGAGCAGCTACTTGGTCAGGGGCAAACACGTTTGCTAAATTCTACAAATTTGATACCCTGGCTGAGGAGGACCTGGAGTTCTCTCATTCGGTGCTGCAGAGTCATCCGCACTCTCCCGCCCGTTTGGGAGCTTTGGTATAATCCCCATGGTCCTTACGGAGTCCCAGCATCCACTAGGACGTCAGAGAAAATAAGATTTTACTTACCGATAAATCTATTTCTCGTAGTCCGTAGTGGATGCTGGGCGCCCATCCCTAGTGCGGATTGTCTGCAATACTTGTATATAGTTATTGTTACAAAAAATTCGGGTTATTATTGTTGTGAGCCATCTTTTCAGAGGCTCCTTTGCGTTTATCATACTGTTAACTGGGTTCAGATCACAAGTTGTACGGTGTGATTGGTGTGGCTGGTATGAGTCTTACCCGGGATTCAATATCCTTCCTTATTATGTACGTTCGTCCGGGCACAGTATCCTAACTGAGGCTTGGAGGAGGGTCATAGGGGGAGGAGCCAGTGCACACCACCTGATCCTTAAGCTTTTATTTTGTGCCCTGTCTCCTGCGGAGCCGCTATATCCCCATGGTCCTTACGGAGTCCCAGCATCCACTACGGACTACGAGAAATAGATTTATCGGTAAGTAAAATCTTATTGTTTGGCAGCTCTTGATCTGCTTTGTGTAAATTACTTAGGGCTCATACTGTATACACAGCTGTGTGTTCAGATTTTCTTCAGTTGCATTTAACAGATCACCCTGATTGCTATGGCATCATGCATGGTCAGCACTGGAAAACAGATTGTTGGCCATGTTTGAGGCCATACCACTAAACTGTTACGTAATGATCTATAAATAAAAACAAAATGTGGTAAGCAATGACCTGAAATTATGAGTTGATGTATAAAATGACCTAAGTACAATTAAGTATGTGTGTTACAGCTTTGACATTTCTCTATCCACTCTTTCTGCTTGGATATGTAAAACTAAAACAAGGGATCCCCTTCAAAATAGAACCTTTGTGCCTCCCACCCCATCCACTTCTAAACATTAACAGTCTTTGACCGGCTAGTGTGGTTAGTTAGAGACTCTGGTCCTGATTGATAGTAGTAGGTAAACCTAGTGTTAGTGACCTTGGACTGCACACCCTAATTCCATAATAACTGACAGTTCAGTAATATAAAAAAAATGCAGATGACACTGTGTAGTACTAAGCAATGCTAATCACCACAATAATTATGATACACTCTGCAGCTAACATAGTTTACGCCCACTCTGGAATTTTTTTTTTTTTTTTACGTGTTCTCTCAAAATATCGTCCTGTCTCTCCAAGCTACTTGAGAGACTTATCTACACTCGCCTCACACACTTTCTTAACTCGCACAGCTTATTGGACCCACTTCATTCAGGCTTTCATGCCGAAAACTTCGAGACAGCACGGACTAAAGTAGTGAATGATCTGATCACTGCTAAGTCTAAAGGCCATTACTCTCTCCTTATTCCTCTAGATCTCTCTGCTGCTCTGTTGACCACTCTCTTCTTATACAAATACTGCAATACCCAAGTCTTCAAGATACAGCCCTTTCTTGGTTCCTATCCTACCTATCTAATTGCTCCTTTATTGTTCACTTCTCTGAATCCACCTCCTCTTCGCTACTTCTAGCACCGCAAGGCTCAGTCCTAGGTTCTCTGCTTTTCTCAATCTATACCACATCTCTTGGTAAACTAATCGGCTGTTTTGGATTTGACTATCATCTGTACGCAAATAATACTCAGATCTTCCTATCCTCTCCAAATTTGTCACCATCTGTATTGATCTGTGTCACTGCCTTTATGCCGTTTCATCTTAGATTTCATCTTGCCACCTCAATCTTTACATTTCCAAAACATATAGTTAATTCTATTTCCACCGGCCAATAGTAGTTAACCTGATATCTCACTGTTGAGAACTCAACAATTAGTCCAAGCTCGCTGTCGAGGTCATCCTTGACTCTTAACTGTCCTTTGTACCCCACATTCAATCAGTCTCAAAATTGTTAAATGCATCTTAAAAACATATAAAAAATATGACCATACTGTACCTTACACAAGACACTGCAAAACCTCTGTTCCATGCTCTCATTATCTCCCACACTGATTTTTGCAATAGTCTTCTTATTGGGCTTAACAAAAAGACTCCCCACTACAATCCATACTGAATACAGCTGCGAGGCTAATCTTCCTTGCTAAACGTTTATAGGGCCTAATTCAGACCTGATCGTAGCCCTTTTTGCAGGGCTTTGGTCAGTCACACTGACATGCTTGGGGATGCTCAGCACAGGGCTAGTCCGCCCCGCATGTCAGGACGCCCTCCCCCACCGCAGATGTACGAAAGCATCGCACTGCGGTGATGCTTTTGCACTTCAGGAGTAGCTCCTGGTCAGCGCAGCTTTTGCGTGCTGGCTGGGAGCTACTCGTCGCTGCCCGGGTCACAGCGGCTGCGTGTGACTTCATGCAGCCGCTGCGGCCCGCCCCCCGTACGGTCTGGCCACGCCTGCACAAAACTGTGGCCAAACGCCATTGTGTCGCCACCTCCCACCCAGCGACCATCTCTGCCTTTGAATCAGGCAGACACAATCGCTAGGCAACGACAGCTGTCAGCCATGGTCCGACGCATGCGCACTTCTGACCTGATCGCTGCGATGACCGGCAGCATGCGATCAGGTCAGAATGGCCCCCATAGTCTGCAGATCCACTCAGTCAGTCCCTCAATTGGTTAGCTCTATCCTATCGTATTCAGTATTAAATACTTTTGCTCACACACAAGGCAGTCAACCAAACTACACCAATATATATCTCCTCACTTATCTCACAATGGGGTGTATGCAATTAGCGGCGAATCGCAGCAATTTTTCGCCCGTTTTTTAATTTGACACAATTCGACCGTCGAATTCCGGCAAGTGGGTGCCGAAATTTACCATATTCAATTAAAAACGGATTCGACAGTCCCGCTGTCGAAAAACGGCCGATTTGACGGATTTTGATCCGATTTTTAAAAAACGGGAAAAAACACGAAAAAAAATGGCGTGGGGTCCCCCCTCCAAAGCATAACCAGCCTCGGGCTCTTCGAACCGGTCCTGGTTCTAAAAATCCAGGGGGGGGGAAAATGACAGGGGATCCCCCGTATTTTTAAAACCAGCACCGGGCTCTGCGCCTGGTGCTGGTGCAAAAAATACGGGGGACAAAAAGAGTAGGGGTCCCCCGTATTTTTTACACCAGCATCGGGCTCCACTAGCTGGACAGATAATGCCACAGCCGGGGGTCACTTTTATACAGCGCCCTGCGGTCGTGGCATTAAAAACCCAACTAGTCACCCCTGGCCGGGGTACCCTGGGGGAGTGGGGAACCCTTCAATCAATAGTGGTTGTAGTAGTTTCAATAGTGGGAACTTTGCGGGTAGCGGTGAGGTCACCTGCGGTCAGCGGCTGACCGCAGGTAACCCCACCGCTACCCGCAAAGTTCCCACTATTGAAACTAATGGAGGGAGCTGTGCGATGCGCCAATCAGGTGAGTGCCACGAAGTAGCGCTTCCTGATTGGTTGAAGGGACCTTCTGTGACAGCAGTCACGTGGGGTCCCGGCATTCGTGGAAAGGGGTCCCATGTGTAAATATGGGACCCCTTTCAGTCCGTTTGGTCCAGGTGTTCGTTTTGTTGTTTTGCCAAGTACGAGGATTATAATCTGGACACTGGATTGAGGTGAGTATAATTTTATTCACAGGTACACGTGGATTCTACTTGGACAAGTGGACAGAGGTCGGCGTGTGAACATAGGTAAGTATGTGTGTGTCGACATGTGTGTAATAAAGTTTTACTATCACGGTGTGCGTGTCCTGTTTTTATTTGGGTATTTATTTCCAGTAGAACTACAGGTACCAGCGGGCCTGTTTTTCTCCCGCATGCTGGTACTTGTGGTTCTCCAAGTACCAGCTTGCGGGGGAGGCTTGCTGGAACTTGTAGTACTACTGGAAAAAACAATATTCTTTCAAATTTCTCAAGGCTATCAGCCCCCCATCCGCAGCCCTTGGATGGGGGGGACAGCCTCGGGCTTCACCCCTGGCCCTTGGGTGGATGGGGGTGGGACCCCTTGATTGAAGGGGTCCCCACTCCCCCAGGGTACCCCGGCCAGGGGTGACTAGTTGGGTATTTAATGCCATGGCTGCAGGGCGCTGTATAAAAGTGACCCCCGGCTGTGGCATTATCTGTCCAGCTAGTGGAGCCCGATGCTGGTGTAAAAAATACGGGGGACCCCTACGCTTTTTGTCCCCCGTATTTTTTGCACCAGGCGCAGAGCCCGGTGCTGGTTTTAAAAATACGGGGGATCCCCTGTCATTTTTTCCCCCCGGATTTTTAGAACCAGGACAGGCTCGAAGAGCCCGAGGCTGGTTATGCTTTGGAGGGGGGACCCCACGCCATTTTTTTTCGGGATTTTACCATTCCATTAAAAAAATATATATATATATATTTTTAAAAAATATATAAATAATACTTGTGCCTCCAAAACAGACAAACCAATTACCTAATCCCTTCTAATATAAATAGATATGCTATTACCAATAAAAAAAACACCAAAAAAAACATGTTTTAAATTTTTTTTATTAGATTCCCCCACCAAAGTGTGGCGGATTGAAAATGACGAATTTACTGTCTAAAAGCACTGTTGTCGAATTTCCAAACTTCAATTGAATATACTTTTGGCGAATTGCTGCATTTGTACCATTGCAGAAATGTCGAATTTGACAAAAGTCGAATTTCAAAAAGTCGAATTTTGAAAGTCCGTTTTTTTGACGGAAAGTACTGAATTGCATTGTCGATTTTTATTTTTTATTTTTTTTTGGGCGAAAAAGTCCCGTTTTTCGACAATTTCGGGAATTCGACCGCAATTGCATATACCCCAATATCTCCCAACCCAACCTCTTCGCTCTTCACAAGATCTATGTCTCTCATCCACACTCATTATTCGCTCCTATTCACGAATGCAGGACTTTCTTCGGGCTGCACTTCCTCTGTGGAATGCTCTACCACACACACTATAAGACTCAGTCTCCAAACCTTCAAGCGTTCCCTGAAAATTCACCTCTGCAGGCAAGCTGATCAAATTCACATAACCTTCATAAGCTTCCCTATCCAATTACATTCCCATTTCTTACGTCCTAGTTGATGCTGGGGACTCCGTAAGGACCATGGGGTATAGACGGGCTCCGCAGGAGACATGAGCACTATAAAGAACTTTAGATGGGTGTGCACTGGCTCCTCCTCTATGCCCCTCCTCCAGACCTCAGTTAGATCCTGTGCCCAGAGGAGACTGGGTGCACTACAGGGGAGCTCTCCTGAGTTTCTCTGAAAAATAATTTGTTAGGTTTTTTTATTTTCAGGGAGCACTGCTGGCAACAGGCTCCCTGCATCGTGGGACTGAGGGGAGAGAAGCAGACCTACTTAAATGATAGGCTCTGCTTCTTAGGCTACTGGACACCATTAGCTCCAGAGGGTCGGAACGCAGGTCTCACCCTCGCCGTTCGTCCCGGAGCCGCGCCGCCGTCCTCCTCACAGAGCCGGAAGATAGAAGCCGGGTGAGTATAAGAAGAAAGAAGACTTCAAAGGCGGCAGAAGACTTCAGATCTACACTGAGGTAACGCACAACGGTAACGCTGCGCGCCATTGCTCCCACACATACACACACAGCGGGCACTGTAAAGGTGCAGGGCGCAGGGGGGGTGCCCTGGGCAGCAATAATAAACCTCAAGGGACTGGCTGACATATATATCCTGCGAAGGCAGTATCTTAAATAAACCCCTGCCAGAATTGAAAATTTGAGCAGGACCGAAGCCCGCCGCTGAGGGGGCGGAGCTTGATCCTCCAGCACTAACCAGCGCCATTTTCTCCACAGCACACTGCAAGCTGGCTCCCCGGACTCTGCCCTGCTGAACACGGTGACAGAGGGCAAAAAAGAGGGGTGGGGGGGCACATTTAATTGGCGCAGTGTGTGTGTGTGTGTGTGTGTGTGTGTGTATGTATATATATATATATATATATATATATATATATATATATATATATATATATATATTTATATAAAAGCGCTGTTTTAACTGGGAATTTGGTTTCCAGTGTCAGGTGGCGCTGGGTGTGTGCTGGCATACTCTCTCTCTGTCTCTCCAAAGGGCATTATTGGGGAACTGTCTCTATATAGATATATCCCTGAGTGTGTGGGGGTGTCGGTACGTGTGTGTCGGCATGTCTGAAGCGGAAGGCTCATCTAAGGAGGAGGTGGAGCAGATGATTGTGATGTCTCCGTCGGCAACGCCGACACCTGATTGGTTGGATATGTTGAATGTTTTAAATGCAAATGTGTCTTTTATTACATCAGAGATTGGACAAAGCAGAGTCCAGGGATAGAACAAGGATGTTTTACATATCACAGATGACCCCTCTGTCCCTGACAAGAGGGTACGCATGTTTAAGGAAAAGAAACCTGAGGTAACCTTTCCCCATCTCATGAGCTGAATGAGTTATTTGAAAAAGCTTGGGAAACTCCAGACAAGAAACTGCAGATTCCCAAGAGAATTCTTATGGCGTATCCTTTCCCTGTGCAGGACAGGTTACGGTGGGAATCCTCACCCAGGGTGGACAAGGGTTTAACGCACTTGTCCAAAAAGGTGGCGCTGCCGTCTCCAGACACGGCGGCCCTCAAGGATCCTGCTGATCGCAGACAGGAAACTACCTTAAAATCAATTTATATACATACGGGTGCCTTGCTCAGACCGACAATAGCGTCGGCTTGGGTTTGTAGCGCTGTAGCAGCTTGGATGGATACTTTGTCAGCTGACATTGATACCCTGGATAGGGATACCATTTTATTGACCTTAGGTCACATTAAAGACGCAGTCTTATATAAGAGAGACGCTTAGAGAGACGTTGGTCTGCTAGGTTCGAGAGCCAATGCCATGGCGATTTCTGCTAGGCGAGCCCTGTGGACCCGCCAATGGACGGGTGATGCCGACTCAAAGAGGCATATGGAAGTTTTGCCTTACAAAGGTGAGGATTTATTTGGGGAAGGTCTCGCGGACCTGGTTTCCACAGCTACTGCGGGTAAATCTACTTTTCTACCTTATGTTTCCCCACAGCAAAAGAAAACGCTGCAATATCAGATGTAGTCCTTTCGGTCGCATAAGTCCAGAAGAGGTCGGGGCTCTTCCTTCCTCACCAGAGGTAAGGGTAGAGGGAAAAGAATGCCTGCTACGGCTAGTTCCCAGGAGCAGAAGTCTTCCCCGGCTTCTACTAAATCTACCGCATGACGCTGGGTCTCCACTGAGGGAGTCCGCGCCGGTGGGGGCACGTTTTCGACTCTTCAGCCACGTCTGGGTTCAGTCAGATGTGGATTCTTGGGCAATGGAAATTGTATCCCAAGGGTACAAGCTGGAATTCGAAGACGTGCCTCCTCGCCGGTTTTTCAAATCGGCCTTACCAGCTTCTTCCCCAGAAAGGGAGATAGTTTTAGCTGCAATTCAAAAACTGTGTCAGCAATAAGTGGTTATCGAGGTTCCCCTAGTTCAGTAGGGGTACTATTCAACCCTATTTGTGGTCCCGAAACCGGATGGCTCGGTCAGACCCATTCTAAATTTAAAATCCCTAAACCTGTACTTGAAAAAGTTAAAATTCAAGATGGAATCGCTCCGGGCAGTTATCTCCAGCCTGGAAGGGGGGGATTTTATGGTGTCACTAGCAGTGTCGTAAGTTCGTGCCAGTTGCCCGGAGGCAAGATAAATATTGGTGCCCCCTATTTCCTATAATAAGATATATATGTGTGTGTGTGTGTGTGTGTGTGTGTGTGTGTGTGTAGTGTTCTGAAAAAAAAATTATATACTGTATTTAATACATTTAATTGTCTTTTAATTTTAAATCATACATTTCTTAGCAGTCATACCCAGGATTAGAACCCATGACCTGTTACACTAACAGCAGACACTTTACTGATGGAGTAATTAGCTCCTGTAGAGGAAGCATGAGAATTCTAACTATATGTGTAATTGTCAGATAAGTATCTTCATATAGTTAAAATTCTCATATTTCCTATACAGGAGCAAACAGCTTCATCAGTAAGGTATGTGCTTCCAGTGTAATAGGTTGTGGTTTCTAATCCTGGGTGTTACACTTGTAAAATGTGTATATTCAGTACAATAAAGAGGATGTGATTTGTAAGGTGCAGGGACCAGTGAGGAAGTCGGCCACTGAAAAGACAGCGTCAGCTATCAATTAACTTAATTCAATAGTGTCACAGAATGGGAGGAGAGGTGCCCCCCTTCAGAGCAGGAGCCCGGCAGCAGATGACTCCGTTGCCTCCCAGAGTTTTGCCTCTGGTCACTAGACATAAAGGATGCATACCTTCATGTCCCCATATATCCCCCTCATCAGGCGTACCTGAGATTCGCTGTACAGGACTATCATTACCAGTTTCAGACGTTGCCGTTTGGGCTTTCTACGGCCCCGAGGATTTTCACCAAGGTAATGGCGGAAATGATGGTGCTCCTGCCCCGGCAGGGAGTCACAATTATCCCGTACTTGGACGATCGCCTGATAAAAGCGAGATCGAGAGATCGTTTGCTGAACAGCGTGTCGCTCTCCCTGAGAGTGCTGCAGCAACATGGCTGGATTCTACATCTACCAAAGTCACAGTTAGTTCCAACAACTCGGCTATCTTTCTTAGGCATGATTCTGGACACGGAACAAAAGAGGGTTTTTCTCCCAATGGAAAAAGCCCAGGAACTCCAGAACATGGTCAGAGACCTGTTAAAACCGAAAAGAGTGTCAGTCCATCAATGCACTCGAGTACTGGGGAAAATGGTGGCGACCTACGAGGCCATCCCCTTCGGCAGGTTTCACGCGAGGACGTTTCATTGGGACCTTCTGGACAAGTGGTCCGGGTCCCATCTTCAAATTCATCAGAAAATAAGCCTGTCCCCCAGGGCCAGGGTGTCTCTCCTGTGGTAGCTTCAGAGTGCTCACCTTCTAGAGGGTCGCAGGTTCGGCATTCAAGACTGGGTTCTGGTGACCACGGACATGAGCCTCCGAGGATGGGGAGCAGTCACACAAGGAAGAAACTTTCAGGGACTATGGTCAAGCCAGGAGGCTTGTCTACACATCAACGTACCGGAATTGAGGGCCATATACAACGGCCTACGTCAAGCGGAGACTCTTCTTCACGACCTACCGGTTCTGATTCAATCAGACAATGTCACAGCCGTGGCTCATGTAAACCGCCAAGGCGGGACAAGGAGCAGAGTGGCAATGGCGGAAGCCACCAGGATTCTTCGCTGGGCGGAATATTACATAAGCGTTTTGGCAGCAGTCTTCATTCCGGGAGTGGACAACTGGGAAGCAGACTTCCTCAGTAGACACTATCTCCATCCAGGAGAGTGGGGACTTCATCAAGAAGTTTTTGCAGAGATAAGTCATTGGGGACTTCTTCAAATAGACATGATGGCGTCACGCCTCAACAAGAAGCTTCGGAGGTATTGTGCCAGGTCAAGGGACCCTCAGGCAGTAGCAGTGGACGCCCTGGTGACACCGTGGGTGTTTCAGTCGGTCTATGTGTTCCCTCCTCTTCCACTCATCTCAAAGATATTGAGAATCATAAGACGAAAAAGAGTGCAGACAATACTCATTGTTCCAGATTGGCCTCGTGGGGCCTGGTATCTTCAGGAAATGCTCACAGAAGATCCGTGGCCTCTTCCTCTCAGAGAGGACCTGTTGCAACAGGGGCCCTGCGTGTTCCAAGACTTACCGCGGTTACGTTTGACGGCATGGCGGTTGAACACCGAATCCTAGCTGGGAATGGCATTCCGGAAGAAGTTATCCCTACTCTGATAAAGGCTAGGAAGGAGGTGACGGCGAAATGTTATCACCGTATTTGGAGAAAGTATGTATCTTGGTGTGAAGTCAAGAATGCTCCTACGGAAGATTTCCATCTGGGCCGTTTTCTCCACTTTCTACAAACAGGAGTGGATATGGGCCTAAAATTAGGCTCCATTAAGGTACAGATTTCGGCCCTATCAATTTTCTTTCAGAAGGAATTGGCTTCTCTCCCAGAAGTCCAGACTTTTGTAAAGGGAGTGCTGCACATACAGCCTCCTTTTGTGCCTCCAGTGGCACCGTGGGACCTTAACGTGGTACAGTTCCTAAAATCTCACTGGTTTGAACCTCTTCAAACGGTTGAATTAAAATTTCTCACTTGTAAGGTGGTCATGTTGTTGGCCTTGGCATCTGCCCCTATCTGATTTTCCATGTGGATAGAGTAGAATTAAGGACTCGTCCTCAATTAAGGTGGTTTCATCGTTTCATATGAACCAACCTATTGTGGTACCTGTGGCTACTGATGACTTGGAGGATTCCAAGTCCCTTGATGTAGTCAGGGCCTTAAAAATTTATATATCCAGGACGGCTCGGGTTAGGAAAACAGAGGCACTGTTTGTCCTGTATGCGGCCAACAAGGTTGGTGCTCCTGCTTCTAAGCAGACTATTGCTCGCTGGATCTGTAACACGATTCAGCAGGCTCATTCTACGGCTGGATTGCCGTTACCAAATTCGGTAAAGGCCCATTCCACTAGGAAGGTGGGCTCTTCTTGCGTCTCGGTCGGGTTGGTCGGGTTCAAACACTTTTGCAAAATTCTACAAGTTTGATACCCTGGCTGATGAGGACCTCATGTTTGCTCAATCGGTGCTGCAGAGTCATCCGCACTCTCCCGATCGGTCTGGAGCTTTGGTATAATCTCCATGGTCCTTACGGAGTCCCCAGCATCCTCTATGACGTAAGAGAAAATAAGATTTTAAACCTACCGGTTAATATTTTTCTCCTAGTCCGTAGAGGATGCTGGGCGCCCGTCCCAGTGCGGACATATTTCTGCAAGGCTTGTATATAGTTATTGCATAAGGGTTATGTTACAGTTAAGATCAGTCTTTGGCTGATGCTGTTTTGTTTATACTGTTAACTGGTTCGTATATATTCCATGTTATACGGTGTGGATAGTGTGGGCTGGTATGAATCTTGCCCTTAGATTAACAAAAATCGTTTCCTCGTACTGTCCATCTCCTCTGGGCACAGTTCTCTAACTGAGGTCTGGAGGAAGGGCATAGAGGGAGGAGCCAGTGCACACCCATCTAAAGTTCTTTATAGTGCCCATGTCTCCTGCGGAGCCTGTCTATACCCCATGGTCCTTACGGAGTCCCCAGCATCCCCTATGGACTAGGAGAAAAAGATTTACCGGTAGGTTTAAAATCTTATATAATGAAAGCTTTAGAAATATACACCTGGCGCTGTCACCTATAATGAAAGCTGAGGTAACATTCATCCTTCTCATGTGCTGAGCGCTCTGTGTGAGAAAGTCTAGGTCAACCCTGACAAGATGGTTTCAAATCCTCAAGTGGATTCCGATTGTTTGTTCTTTTCCCGCCGCGGACAGAATAAAGTGGGAGTCACCCCCTGTTCTGCATGGGGCCCTGTCACAAATCCAGCTGATCGTATGCAGGACGATACGTTATTTTCTGGTTATGTGTCCACGCGTGCGTTGGATAGACCTGCTATTACATGCGCATAGGGGAGTAGTAGTATTCAAAAATTGGTCGGTTGCCTTGTCATCCAATATAGATACCCTCCTTACGTTGGGTCATATCAAGAACACTGCAGCATACTTTCGTGCGACTGCAAGGGATATAGGACTATTGGGTTCATAGGCCAATTCCATGGCGGTCTCGGTTAGGAGGGCATTGTGGATTCACCAATGTAATGCTAATGCTGACTCCGAGAAGAAATAGAGTCTCTGCCCTATGAAGGTGAAGCCTGGTTTGGTGACGGCCTAGTTAATTTGATCTCGACAGCTGACGCTGGTAAGTCTACCTTCTTGCCCTATGTTCCCTCACAACGGATGATGACGCATCATTGTCGGATGCAATCATCTCAGCCCAATAGATGCAGATTCCCTTTTCTTTGTAGATAGAGGAGGGAGAAAATGGAAGAGGTCCGCAATCTCTTCAAGATCACAGGAGCAGACATCATCCTCTGTTCTGCCACATACACCGCATGACGCTGGGACTCTCTTGCGGGAGTCCACACCGGTGTGGCCACGTCTAAAAACTGTTCAGTCAGTCCTGGAACGGACCTGGACCCGTGGGTTTTACGAATAGTGTCCCAAGGGTACATACTGGAGTTTCCAGACGTTTCCCCTCACCAATTTTTCAAATTAGAGATTCTCCTCTGGACGGGGAGGTAGTATACGACACAATACTAAGGTTGTATTAGGATCAGGTCATTGACCTGGTTTTCCCCTGTCACAACAGGCAGAAGGTTTTTATTCAAGCCTCTTCGTGGTCAGACCAATCCTAAATCTGAAATCCCTCATTTTCTATTTAAAGAAATTCAAATCCAAGATGTAATCTCTCAGGGCAGTGATCTCCAATCTGGAATTTTTTTTTCCATGGTCTCAGTAGACATAAAGAACCTCCGCATTAGGCTTGCCTGAGGTTTGCAATTCAGGGGTGTCATTACCGATTTCAGATTTTCACCAGGGTGATGGTGGTAATGATGCTTCTCCGTCGCTAGTAAGGAGTCACAGTTATCCCGTACTGGGACGGTCCCCTGCTAACGGCGAGTTCAAGGAACCAGTTGGTGCAAAATGTTGCACTCTCCCTGACAGTTCTTCAACAACTCGGGACTTGGAGGATTCCAAGTTGCTGGACGTAGTCCGGGCCCTGAAAATCTACGTTCCAGGACGGCTAGAGTCAGAAAAACTGATTTATCCTGCATGCACCCAACAAGCTGGGTGCTCCTGCTTCAAAGCAGACTATTGCTCGCTGGATCTGTAGCACGATTCATCTTGCGCATTCTGCGGCTGGACTGCCGCATCCTAAATCAGTAAAAGCCCATTCCACGAGGACGGTGGGCTCTTCTTGGGCGGCTGCCCGAGGGGTCTCGGCTTTACAACTTTGCCGTGCTGCTACTTGGTCGGGTTCAAACACTTTTGCAAAATTCTACAAGTTTGATACCCTGGCTGAGGAGGACCTTGAGTTTGCTCATTCGGTGCTGCAGAGTCATCCGCACTCTCCCGCCCGTTTGGGAGCTTTGGTATAATCCCCATGGTCCTTACGGAGTACCCAGCATCCACTAGGACGTCAGAGAAAATAAGAATTTACTCACCGGTAATTCTATTTCTCGTAGTCCGTAGTGGATGCTGGGAGCCCGTCCCAAAGTGCGGACTCTCTGCAATACATGTATATAGTTATTGCTTAACTAACGGGTTATTGTTATGAGCCATCTGTTGACTGAGGCTCAGTTGTTGTTCATACTGTTAACTGGGTATAGTTATCACAAGTTGTACAGTGTGATTGGTGTGGCTGGTATGAGTCTTACCCTGGATTCCAAATCCTTTCCTAGTAATGTCAGCTCTTCCGGGCACAGTTTCCCTAACTGAGGTCTGGAGGAGGGGCATAGAGGGAGGAGCCAGTGCACACCAGATATAGTACCTAATCTTTCTTTTAGAGTGCCCATGTCTCCTGCGGAGCCCGTCTATTCCCCATGGTCCTTACGGAGTACCCAGCATCCACTACGGACTACGAGAAATAGAATTACCGGTGAGTAAATTCTTATTTTATTGACCTTGGGTCATATTAAGGATGCTGTCCTATATATGAGAGATGCTCAAAAAGACGTTGGCCTACTGGGTTTCAGAGCCAACGCTATGGCGATTTCTGCTAGGCGAGCCCTGTGGACCCAACAATGGACGGGTGATGCCGACTCGAAGAGGCATATGGAGGTTTTGCCTTACGAGGGTGAGGAATTGTTTGGGGAAGGTCTCACGGACCTGGTTTCCAAAGCTACGGCAGGTAAATCAACTTTTTTGCCTTATGTTTCCTCACAGACTAAGAAAACGCCACATTATCAGATGCAGTCCTTTCGGTCGCATAAATCCAAGACTACGGGGATCTTCCTTTCTTGCCAGAGGTAAGGGCAAGGGGAAAAAGCTGCCAACTACAGCTAGTTCCCAAGAGCAGAAGTCCTCCCCGGCTTCTACTAAATCCACCGCATGACGCTGGGGCTCCGCTGAGGGGTCCGCCCCAGTGGGGGCACGTCTTCGACTTTTCAGCCACGTCTGGGTTCAATCACAGGTGGATCACTGGGCAATAGACATGGTTTCCCAGGGCTACAAGCTGGAATTCGAAGAGGTGCCTCCTCGCCGGTTTTTCAAATCGGCCCTACCGGCTTCTTCCCCAGAGATGGAGGTAGTTTTAAATGCATTTCAAACATTGTGTCTTCAACAAGTGGTGGTCAAAGTTCCCCTGCTTCAGCAGGGGATGGGCTATTACTCAACCCTGTTTGTGGTCCCGAAACCGGACGGTTCAGTCAGACCCATTCTGAATTTAAAATCCTTAAACCTATACTTAAAAAGGTTCAAATTCAAGATGGAATCGCTCAGAGCGGTCATCGCCAGTCTGGAGGATTATATGGTGTCCCTGGACATAAAGGATGCATTCCTTCATGTCCCCATATATCCGCCTCATCAGGCGTTCCTGAGGTTTGCTGTACAGGATTGTCATTACCAATTTCAGACGTTGCCGTATGGGCTTTCCACGGCCCGAGGATTTTCACCAAGGTAATGTCGGAAATGATGGTGCTCCTGCGCAAGCAGGGAGTCACAATTATCCCGTACTTGGACGATCTCCTAATAAAAGCGAGATCACGAGAGCAGTTGCAAAACAGCGTATCACTCTCCCTGAGGGTGTTGCAGCAGCACGGCTGGATTCTCAATCTCCCGAAGTCACAGTTGGTTCCAACGACCCGGTTGCCTTTCTTAGGCATGATTCTGGATACAGACCAGAAAAGGGGTTTTCTCCCGAGTGAAAAGGCCCTAGAACTCCTGAACTTGGTCAGGGACCTCTTGAAGCCAAAAAGGGTGTCGGTGCATCACTTCACTCGAGTTCTAGGAAAGATGGTGGCGTCTTACGAGGCCATTCCATTAGGCAGGTTCCATGCGAGGACTTTTCAGTGGGACCTTCTGGACTAGTGGTCCGGGTCGCATTTACAGATTCATCAGATGATCAGCCTGTCCCCCAGGGCCAGGGTACCTCTCCTGTGGTGGCTGCAGAGTGCTCACCTTCTAGAGGGTCGCAGGTTCGGCATTCAGGACTGGGTTCTGGTAACCACGGACGCGAGCCTCCGAGGATGGGGAGCAGTCACACAGGGAAGAAACTTCCAAGGGCTATGGTCAAGCCAGGAGGCTTTTCTGCACATCAACGTACTGGAATTAAGGGCCATATACAACGGCCTTCGTCAAGCGGAGAATTTGCTTCGCGACCTACCGGTTCTGATTCAGTCAGACAACATCACCGCAGTGGCTCATATAAACCGTCAAGGCGGAACAAAGAGCAGGGTGGCAATGGCGGAAACCGCCAGGATTCTTCGCTGGGCGGAAAGTCATGTAAGCGCTCTGACAGCAGTCTTCATTCCGGGAGTGGACAACTGGGAAGCGGACTTCCTCAGCAGACACGATCTACATCCAGGAGAGTGGGGACTTCATCAGGAAGTCATCGCAGAGATTGCAAGTCAGTGGGGACTGCCTCAAATAGACATGATGGCGTCACGCCTCAACAAGAAACTTCCGAGGTATTGCGCAAGGTCAAGGGACCCTCAGGCGGTAGCAGTGGACGCCCTGGTGACACCGTGGGTGTTCCAGTCAGTCTATGTGTTCCCTCCTCATCCTCTCATTTCCAAGGTATTGAGAATCATAAGACGAAGAGGAGTACAGACAATTCTCATTGTTCCAGATTGGCCTCGAAGGGCCTGGTATCCGGATCTGCAGGAAATTCTCACAGAAGATCCGTGGCCTCTTCCTCTCAGAGAGGCCCTGTTGCAACAGGGGCCCTGTCTGTTCCAAGACTTACCGCGGCTGCGTTTGACGGCATGGCGGTTGAACGCCGGATCCTATCGGAAAAGGGCATTCCGGATGAGGTCATTCCTACTCTGATAAAGGCTAGGAAGGACGTGACGACGAAACATTATCATCGTATATGGAGGAAGTATGTGTCTTGGTGTGAGTCCAGGAATGCTTCTCCGGAAGAATTCGATCTGGGCCGTTTTCTTCACTTCCTACAGACCGGAGTGAATTTGGGCCTAAAATTAGGCTCCATGAAGGTTCAGATTTCGGCCCTATCCATTTTCTTTCAGAGGGAATTGGCTTCTCTCCCAGAAGTACAGACTTTTGTTAAGGGAGTGCTGCATATCCAGCCTCCTTTTGTGCCTCCAGTGGCACCATGGGACCTTAACGTGGTGTTGAGGTTCCTTAAGTCTCACTGGTTTGAGCCTCTTCAGATGGTGGAATTGAAGTATCTCACTTGGAAAGTGGTCATGTTGTTGGCCTTGGCATCGGCAAGGCGAGTGTCTGAGTTGGCGGCTTTATCTCGCAAAAGCCCCTAGCTGATTTTCCATGTGGATAGAGCGGAGTTGCGGACTCGTCCTCAATTTTTGCCTAAGGTGGTTTCATCTTTTCATATGAACCAACCTATTGTGGTGCCGGTGGCTACGCAGGACTTGGAGGATTCCGAGTCCCTTGATGTGGTCAGGGCATTGAAAATTTATGTGGCCAGAACGGCTCGGGTTATGAAAACTGAGGCTCTGTTTGTCCTGTATGCAGCCAACAAGGTTGGCGCTCCTGCTTCTAAGCAGACTATTGCTCGCTGGATCTGTAACACGATTCAGCAGGCTCATTCTACGGCTGGATTGCCGTTACCAAATTCGGTAAAGGCCCATTCCACTAGGAAGGTGGGCTCTTCTTGGGCGGCTGCCCGAGGCGTCTCGGCATTACAGCTTTGCCGAGCGGCGACTTGGTCGGGTTCAAACACCTTTGCAAAGTTCTACAAGTTTGATACCCTGGCTGAGGAGGACCTCATGTTTGCTCAATCGGTGCTGCAGAGTCATCCGCACTCTCCCGCCCGTTTTGGAGCTTTGGTATAATCCCCATGGTCCTTACGGAGTCCCTAGCATCCTCTAGGACGTAAGAGAAAATAATATTTTAAACTTACCGGTAAATCTTTTTCTCCTAGTCCGTAGAGGATGCTGGGCGCCCGTCCCTGTGCGGACTAAATTCTGCAAGACTTGTATATAGTTTTGGCTTACATAAGGGTTATGTTACAGTTTGATCAGTCTCGGGCTGATGCTGTTTTGTTTCATACTGTTAACTGGTTCGTATATTCCATGTTATATGGTGTGGGCTGGTATGAATCTTGCCCTTAGATTAACAAAAATCCTTTCCTCGTACTGTCCGTCTCCTCTGGGCACAGTTTCTCTAACTGAGGTCTGGAGGAGGGGCATAGAGGGAGGAGCCAGTGCACACCCATATCTAAAGTTCTTTTTAGTGCCCATGTCTCCTGCGGAGCCCGTCTATTCCCCATGGTCCTTACGGAGTCCCCAGCATCCTCTACGGACTAGGAGAAAAAGATTTACCGGTAGGTTTAAAATCTTATTCATTTGTATTTGTATCCCTCAATCTTTTTTAAAGTGATGCTTGCACGGGAACTGGGCACACGTACCTCTACCAACATAAGACACCAGTAATAACATTATGTGACACTGACAGGTTTCCTTATAAACGCTATTTATGTGTAAGCATAGAAAATTGGACAAAAGTTTCTTAATGAAGTGACTGTTACAGTATCCCACTCCCTCACTCGGGCAGAGTACCGTGTACTGTGCCATGTCTGGACACCCGCCAGCCCCAATCACCTGTTTTAAACGTGAGCTGAGGACTCCTGGATCAGGACCACGAAGATGACCCCGCATGCGTTCTGGATGCCAAAGACGGACCCATTGCACCACATGGCGGAGAGCATGACCAGCCATCCCCAGCCACCTTCCGGGTGTACAAACTCTGTGCTGGTCTCCGGGTCCCCTGCTCCTCCAGCAGCAGCAGCGATCTTCTTCTCCTCATCTCCCGGCACGGAGTTCCATCCCCCCCATTCTCTTGCTTCTCCTCATCAGTGATGAGGGGTGCGCTCTCCTCTGCCGCAGCTGCAGCACTGTCGTCCCCCGCCGGCTCCTCTTTTTCTGCTGCCGGGACATAGGTCAGCTCTTCCTTACTCTGCATCCTGTGTCATCTCTGCACTAATGACACTATATTAGCGGGGAGGAGGTGGAGATGAGCGGGGCCAGTCTGTCAACGCTGCAGCACAGATTCATCCATGTGCTGGTGGCGGAGCCCAAGTCTGCGGGGAGGAGGATTCAAAGCGGGCGGACTGGCGGGAGACGCTGCAGGGATGATTGGCTGGAGACTACAGGAGGTGATTGGTTCTGGAAATAGCCAGTCACCACCTGCGTGCCGCTGACTGGCTGGCGCGATCTCAGAGATTCAGATGAGCGCGTCCAGCTGCTAAATGTGAGTACCGGAGTATTTGCTGCTGCGGAGCGCGTCCCCGGGGACCCTCCCATTTTAGATAAGTGAGTCCCCGGACATCAAAAGCGGGTAAAATACGCGCTATATCGCGTTTTTGCGATGTGTGTGTCTGTGGTCTCCATTAAGCAATGTTCAGGGACTCTGTCATATGCTGCAGAGGATATGTCCTCTCGGGATGATCCCATTCCATGTAATCAGGATTGCACTGGTTTAGCACAGTTTCCAGCAAGGGAGCCTGAGTGGTTATCCTCTATCAAATCTAAGATTTCTCAGATTTCTAATAGGGTTGCACAAAAATGAATCTGCATCTCAGGCTTTACAGAACTCTATGGCAGTATGGCCCAGTTCTGGTACATCAGGGCTCCCCGCTGTATATTCCCATAAACGTGCTCTTGCTCAGATCATGCAGGTTGATTCCGATACCGACTCTGATACTACAGACGGTGACGGGGATGTGTTGCGGGGGTCTGCATCTCTTGCAAAAGGGGTGCAGTTGATGATAGAGGCTATTAGGGATGTGTTGAATATTGCTGATACAACCCCCAAGCAGGTTGAGGAGGTTTACTTCACTGAAAATAAGAAAGTCTCCCTAAACCTTCCCTGCGTCAAAGGAATTAAATGCTATATTTGAAAAGGCTTGGGAAAACCCGGATAAAAAATTCCAGGTACCTTAAAGGGGTAGCGTTTCCTTTCCCGGTAGAGGGTAGGAAAAAATGGTAAAACTTGCCTATTGTTGACGCGTCAGTATCCCGACTCTCAAAAAAGGTGGTTTTACCTGTTCCAGGATCTACCGCCTTGAAAGAGCCGGCTGATCGTAAAATTGATAATACGCTCAAATCCATGTACACGGCTTCTGGGGCAATACTACGTCCCACTATTGCCAGTGCTTGGATTGCCAAAGCTATAGTCAAGTGGTCAGGCACGTTACTCGAGGATTTGGATACTATGGAGAAATGTGATGTTGTATTGTTTTTACGTAACATTCAGGATTCGGCAGGATTTCTGGTGGAATCCATGAAGTACCTGGGTTCTATAGCTGCAGGGATTTCCTCCATGTCAGTATCGGCTCGTCGAGGACTGTGGTTGCGCCAGTGGTCTGCCGACGCATAATCCAGGAGGAGTGTGGAGACCCTACCATACACAGGTCAGGCTCTCTTTGGGGAAGCGTTAGATGCGTGGATCTCCACGGCTACGGCTGGTAAGTCACCCTTCCTTCCCTCAGCTACACCTTCTCCGAAGAAACCCTTTTCTTCAGTTACGCCACAGTCCTTTCAGTCTAACAAGCTCAGAAAGGCAAAGCCGTCCTTCTTTCGGGGAGGTCAGCCCAAGTTCAAGAAGCCTGCGGTTGCGGGTTCCCGGGAACATCAACTTGCTTCAGGTACACCAAAGTCCTCCGCATGACGGTGGACTGCACGCCCCAGAGGTGGGGCCGGTGGGAGCGAGACTCAGACATTTCAGTCATGTCTGGGTGTCATCCGGCCTGGACCCCTGGGTGCAAGATATTGTGTCTCAGGGGTGCAGGCTGGAATTTCTAAATCTCCCTCCTCACCGATTTTTCAGATCAGGCTTGCCAGCTCTGCTGGCAGACAGGACTGTCCTGCAAGAAGCTGTCCAGAAGTTGGTGGAGGCACAGGTCATTGTGCCAGTACCACCTCACATGCAGAACAAAGGTTACTATTCGAACCTTTTCGTTGTACCAAAACCTGATGGTTCGGTCAGGCCCATTCTGAACTTAAAATCACTAAACCCCTGTCTGAGGGAGTTAAAGTTCAAAATGGAGTCCAGAAGGGCGGTGATATCAGGTCTGGAGGAGGGCAAATTCCTAGTATCCCTGGATATCAAAGATGCGTACCTCCACATTCCGATATGGCTGCCGCATCAAGCTTATCTGCGATTTGCGCTGTTGGACTGTCACTTTCAGTTCCAGGCTTTCCCATTCGGTCTCTCCACAGCACCGAGGGTATTCACCAACTTGATGGCGGAAATGATGATTCTCCTCCACAGACAAGGGGTGAACATAATTCCGTATCTGGATGATCTGCTGATAATGGCATCAAACGATTGTCCGGGGTGCATTCGCCTTCTGGGGAAGATGGTGGCCTCGTACGAGGCTCTGCAGTACGGGAGGTTTCACGCTCGGTCCTTCCAACTGGATCTCCTAGACAAGTGGTCGGGATCCCATCTACACATGCACCAGAGAATTTGTCTGTCACCAAAGGCTAGTATTTCACTCCTTTGGTGGCTGCAATTATCTTACCTTCTGGAGGGCCGCAGGTTCGGGATTCAGGACTGGATCCTTCTAGCCACGGATGCAAGTCTCCGGGGCTGGGGCGCTGGGGCGCAGTCACTCAAGGGAAAACCTTCAAAGGAAGGTGGTCAAGTCTGTAAGGTCGGCCTGCCGATAAACATTCTGGAACTAAGAGCCGTCTACAACGGTCTTCTTCGAGCGGCCCATCTTCTGAGAAATCAGGCCGTTCAAATGCAGTCGGACAATGTAACAACAGTGGCTTACATAAACCGACAGGGCGGAACGAAGAGCAGAGCTGCAATGTCAGAGGTAACAAGAATCATCCTCTGGGCAGAAAAACACGCGTTGGCGCTGTCAGCAATCTTCTTTCTGGGAGTAGACAACAGGGAAGTGGACTTTCTCGGCAGACACAATCTCCATCCAGGGGAGTGGGGTCTCCATCCGGAGGTGTTCAAGGAGGTAACAGATCTTTGGGGCGTACCCCAGATCGACCTGATGGCCTCTCGTCTCAACAAGAAGCTTTTGCGGTATTGTTCCAGGTCGAGGGACCCGCAAGCAGTGGCGGTGGACGCCCTAGTGACACCGTGGGTGTTCCTGTCGGTGTACGTGTTTCCTCCACTTCCACTCATCCCAAGAGTTCTAAAGCTCATAAGGAGAACAAGGGTTCAAGCGATCCTCATTGCTCCAGACTGGCTAAGAAGGGCTTGGTACGCTGATCTTCTGGATTTACTGCAAGAAGAGCCGAGGCCTCTTCCTCTTCGGGAGGACCTGCTGCAGCAGGGGCCGTTCGCCTATCAAGACTTACTGCGGCTACGTTTGACGGCATGGAGGTTGAACGCCTGATACTAGCTCAGAAGGGCATTCCGAACAAGGTTATTCCTACCCTGATACAGGCTAGGAAAGGAGTAACGTCTAAACATTACCATCGAATTTGGAAAAAATATGTATCTTGGTGTGAGTCCAAGAAATTTCCTGCAGTGGAGTTTCAACTGGGACGGTTTCTCCTCTTCTTACAAGCTGGTGTGGATATGGGCCTAAAGTTGGTATCTGTGAAGGTCCAGAACTCGTCCCTATCCGTTTTCTTCCAAAAACAATTGGCTGCCCTCTCTGAGGTTTAGACATTTTTGAAGGGAGTTCTGCACATCCAACCTCCCTTTGTACCGCCTACAGTGCCTTGGGACCTTAACGTGGTGTTGCAGTTCTTCCAATCTGAATGGTTCGAGCCTCTACAGGAGGTTAAAGTCGAATTTCTAATGTGGAAAGCTGTCACTTTGTTGGCTTTAGCTTCTGCTAGACGTGTGTCGGAGTTGGGGGCTTTTATTGTGTAAAAGCCCATATTTGATCTTCCACGAAGATAGAGCTGAGCTCCGGACATATCAGCAGTTTCTTCGGAAGGTTGTGTCGGCATTTCATATCAATCAACCTATTGTGGTGCCAGTGGCTACTGACTCCTCAATTTCATCAAAGTCCTTGGATGTTGTAAGGGCTCTGACAATTTATGTGAAAAGTACTGCTCAGCACAGGAAATCGGACTTTCTGTTTGTCCTGTATGATCCCAAGAAAATTGGGTGTCCTGCTTCTAAGCAGAAGATATCTCTCTGGATCAGGTTCACTATCCAGCATGCGTATTCTACGGCAGGCTTGCTGTGTCCTACGTCTGTCAAGGCCCACTCTAAACGTAAGGTGGGTTCTTCCTGAACGGCTGCTCGGGGTGTCCCAACTTTGCCGAGCAGCAACTTGGTCTGGGTCGAACAGGTTTCCAAAGTTCTACAAGTTCAATACTTTCGCTTCTGAAGTTCAGTCAATCAGTTCTGCAGGAGCCTCCGCGCTCTCCCTTATGTTCTGGGAGCTTTGGTACATCCCGTGGTACTAATGTGGACCCCAGCATCCTCTAGGACGTAAGATAAAATAGGATTTTGGTTACCTACCGGTAAATCCTTTTCTGGTAGTCCGTAGAGGATGCTGGGCGCCCGCCCAGCTTTTCGTTTTCCTGCAATTGTTATCTGGTTCAGTACAACTTTGTTTTTAGTTAAGTACTGTGTTGTTTACTTGGTAAGTAATGTTCTCAGCGGTTGCTGAGTTTTCAAGCTAAGTTAGCTTGATGTGCCTTGTATGTGTGAGCTGGTATGAATCTCGCCACTATCTGTGTTAAATCCTTCTCTCGAAGATGTCCGTCTCCTCGGGCGCAGTTTCTAGACTGAGTCTGGTAGGAGAGTCATAGAGGGAGGAGCCAGTCCACACTCTCAAACTCTTAAAGTGCCAATGGCTCCTGGTGGACCAGTCTATACCCCATGGTACTAATGTGGACCCCAGCATCCTCTACGGACTACGAGAAAAGGATTTACCGGTAGGTAACCAAAATCCTATTATCTAGGCTCATTACATGCAAAGTGTGATATTTCCAGACTTTATTTTTTATAATTTTGATGATTGTGGCTTACAGCTTAAAAAACAAAAACAAATCTAAAATCTCAGAAAATTTGAATATTATGAAAAGGTTCAATATTGTAGGCTCAAAGTGTCACACCCTAATCAGCTAATTAATACAAACCGCCTGCAAAGGGTTCCTGAGCCTTTAAATGGTCTCTCAGTCTGGTTCAGTACAATTCACAGTCATGGGGAATACTGCTGACCTGACAGTTGTGCAGAAAACCATCATTGACACCCTCCACAAGGAGGGAAATCCTCAAAAGGAAATTACAAAAGAAGTTTGATGTTCTCAAAGTGCTGTATCAAAGCACATTAATAGAAAGTTAAGTAGAAGGGAAAAGTGTGGAAGGAAAAGGTGCACAAGCAGCAGGGATGACCGCAGCCTGGAGAGGATTGTCAGGAAAAGGCCATTCAAAAGTGTGGGGGAGCTTCACAAGGAGTGGACTGAGTCTGGAGTTAGTGCATCATGAGCCACCACACACAGACGGATCCTGGACATGGGCTTTAAATGTTGTATTCCTCTTGTCAAGCCGCTCCTGACCAACAAACGTCAGAAGCGTCTTACCTGGGCTAAAGAAAAAAAGAACTGGTCTGTTGCTCAGTAGTCCAAAGTCCTCTTTTCTGATTAGATCAAATTTTGCATCTCTTTGGAAACCAAGGTCCCAGAGTATGGAGGAAGAATGGAGAGGCACACAACCCAAAATGCTTGAAGTCCAGTGTTAAGTTTCCACAGTCTGTGTTGATTTGGGGAACCATGTCATTTGCTGGTGTAGGTCCACTGTGCTTTATTAAGCCCAGAGTCAACACAGTCGTTTACCAGGACATTTTAGAGGACTTCATGCTTCCTTCAGCAGACAGGCTTTATGGAAATGCTGACTTCATATTCCAGCAGGACTTTGCACCTGCCCACACTGCCAAAAGTACCAAAACCTGGTTCAATGACCGTGGGATTACTGTGCTAGATTGGCCAGCAAACTCACCTGACTGTGGTGAGTACGAACCGGGGGCTCCGCTCGGGGGGTCCCCCGTTTCAAAGTGTGGCTGAACGTGGGCGTGGCATACGGGACCCTCTGGTGGGGGACCCGCTTGAGCCCCCCTGTGTAGACTGGCTTCAAATAGCTTGAACTAGCACTTGTGTGATATTTTTAAGCAAACAGGAGACATTGCCAGTATGAAAAATCACTGTAGCTCTGGCACCATTGGAATGGGCGGATCTACCTCAGAGCGGGACCGCAGGCATTTTGGCGCCTTCCCCTGCTTAATGCAGCCACAGACGGCGCACACAGCGCTTTCTGCCTCACAAGACACGCTGGAAAACTGGTACAGGGTGTAGCAAAGGGGGAGAGCCGCTATTGTACACTATCTGGGTCCTCTGCAGGACAGAGATTATTAGTGTTACTGTTATATAATTAGCTGTCAGCCTCACTGGGACTGTGCAGCTAGGGGTGTGCTGGTGTCCCTCTCTCTCTCTCCTCTCACATACAGTAAGGGCAGGCTTGATCAGTATTACTGTCTGTGTGTATGTTCTTGTGCTTACTGTGAAACTTGCAGTGTATGTCATACCAGATTCTCTCTAGTATCATCTGATTCTGTATCTTGTGAACTATGCAGCCAATCTTCACAAATCAGTGAAGGGGCTGGGGGACAGGGTCCAGAGCCCTCCTGGCTAGGGTCTCTTAAAACTGATGTCTGATATGTCATCCCAGCTCACTGCAAATGTACAGAAAGCTCCGCTACTACAACAGGCTGTTGCAGACTTAGCTGCTAGGGCTGATGTTACACAGCACCCCCTCATGCGGCACCACAGAAGCGTGGTTTGCCTGCTCTACTTTCTGATTCAGATGAGGATAAACATGAGGATGGGGATGACTTGAATCCCGTTACTGGGGATTCCTCTTCTGCTCAGGGTATTGAACCCCTCATTCTGGCTATAAGGGACGTGTTAAACCTCCCTTTAGAGGATGCTGCATCACAGCAGTCGTTGTTCTTTACACAAAACAAGTCTAATGTCACTATCCCTGATTCTGCAGAGTTAGATGACCTATTTAAGTTAGCCTGGAAAAATCCAGACAAAAAATACCAAGTGTCAAAAAGTTTTTGCACACTTTCCCATTTGCTTCTGAAGGTAGGAAATTCTGGGAAGAACCCCCAGGGTGGACGTATCAGTCTCTTGACTGTCAAAAAAGGCAGTGCTGCCTGCCTCGGGCTCCTTTACCATAAAGGACCCTGGGGACAGAAAAATAGAGACTACACTGAAGTCTGTATACACAGGCAGCAGGTGTATCGCAAAGGCCGGTCATAGCGGGTTGTTGGATGACTCATGCCCTTCATACGTGGGCTACTCAAATTCATGAGGGCCTCTCCAGGGATATGCCCCTGTTCACCACGGTGGCACTCCTGAAAAGATTTTATAAACGTCTCTGTGACAGGGATTACCGTGACTGAAGCTGTGAAAATTATATCAAAGCCCACCAGTCACATAACCGCATCCCACTGTAAGGGATCCTGTGGGATCTTTTCATTTATTGCTTGTGGTCTCCAGGACTTTCAGGAGGGTTCCTCACCGTGGATCTCCTGGGGTACTCACTGCCCAGGGTTTTCTGTGGGTCCTAGCGCCTTCTTGATGCAGCCGGGATTCTGTCACTGTAGCAGTTTCTGTGCTAGTGACACAGCCGCTGACCCCAGACCATTCCTGCTATCTTCATCTTCATGGCCTCTGGGCATCCCCTCTCTCCCACCAGACCGCATTGTACTCCTGGCTGCTACATGGTGAGAGTGCTCCACAGGTACATTCCCATCTGTGTCTGAGCCCCCTCTTCTCATTGGCTGCCTCTCTTATCCCTCTCGTCCTGTCACCTTACTGACCAGGATTACACTAGAGACAACCAGCCCCACAGGCTCTTTTACCCTACAACCAGAGTCCCCAATCAGATGGGGGGGTTTTCCTGGGGATTTGTGCTGCTGGCTGCTCAGGGACATTTTCCAGACTCTCATGCTAAGTAAGGGCCCTGGAGAAAAGGTCACTTACAGTTCATGGTGCTGCTCTGTTAGGGGTGAGTGGGACAGCACTTCACTAAACAAAAAACTACAGGGGCTGCAGTCACACATGTAATCCCTGGATATGAACAATGGGAGAAAGTAAATCAGGCCTGGCCAACCTGTGGCTCTCTAGATGATATGAAATTACAAGTCCCAGCATGCACTTCTACATACATATATACACACACTCGCACATCATTGGTACAGGCTCAAAACTCTGCAACTGGTATCTCTTTTTGCTGAAAATGCATCTTAACTCACGGAGAGATCCATGCTTAAAATCTAAGCAATCTGACTAGATTGCTTAGATTTTAAGAACAGATCACTCGTGTGTAGCCCCCTCAGCGATAGCGATGCGCGGCCCCGCACATCGCTATCGCCGCTGCTAGATTGAGTCTGCATGCAGGCCAATCTAGCAAGTCGCTCATTTCACCCGCTGGGTGAAATGAGCGGCCCCCATCCTCCCCCCGCATTGCTCAGCACACATCGCGCTGTGCTGAGCGGCGGGAGAGATGTGTGCTGAGCGGTTCGCTCAGCACACATCTCTCCCGTGTATACCCCCCGTTAGTCGCAATATGAAGTGACTAGGACACATCTGGAGACTGCTGATAAATTTGATATGCAACACGAGTATATCTGTGTGCGAATGAGTATCTGAATCTGAATATGAAGTGCTATGATGCAGTGGGTATGGCTTTTTTCCATGTCAAGTTTTGTTGTGCTTCATATACAGACTCATTTGCATACAGATATGCAAGTATCGCATATCAGATTAGTCGGCAAAATCTACTGGTGCACTCTCGTTGCATCACTTTGTGACTAAGACAAATCTTTGGCAATAAAGACGCTAGTAGAGTTTAACGGAACCTCGTGGCTCAGTTGTGCTAGGCATCTCACGTTGCATGGCGTATTGAGGCTATATGTATGAGAACACATCTGTATGGGAGCAAACGACAATCTGCTCCTACTTCTAAACATACCGTGTTTGTTATATTGAATGCTGCCTCCCCTATTTGTTGTTGTTCTTCTACAGTATGCTTCCAAATAGCGAAGGGAATACTGAAATCATGTTACAGTATGTCGTGAGCGGCAGTACTGCTTGTAAAAATTGTTTTTTTCAGCTGCTACCTTCTAGATTGTAATTTCTATTGTTCCTTTCAACAGAATCGTATGCATGAGAGCATGAAACTGTTTGACAGTATTTGCAACAATAAGTGGTTTATTGAGACGTCCATAATCCTTTTCCTTAACAAGAAGGACCTATTTGAGGAAAAGATCAGCAGGAGCTCACTGACAATCTGCTACCCAGAATACACAGGTATGTAGTGACTAGCCTGCCCTGAATATGTTTGACATTTATAGCTACAAAGATTGCAACAGACATTAATAGTACTTGCTGTCACACATCAGCTGAGCCTGTGTGATGTATGTGACGGGAATAATCATGACAAAATCACATAGTTTGTTTAAAAAAATTAATAATATCCATCTTTAGCTATATCTTACCCTGACCCAACCCATCTCAAAGCAAACACTTTGTGGTTTTTCTTAGGTTCTTGTTGCATTAAACCACTGTAATCAATTTTAAATTAACCAGAAATATAATAAACCAAGATATTCTCTGTTTGCAAAGTTTAATAATCAAACTGCTTGGCACATGAATAAAAAAAAAGGGAATATGACATCTAAGTATTGAAATGGCATCAGGTTTCTTAAAAACAAAAAGGAGTTAATGAGAACACAACTCGCACAGAATTCTGGTACCAATGGAAGCAGAAAGATGGACAGAACTTCAATGACCAACTCATCCTTTACATGGCATAAGTGTTTTCATAGCTTAATAGTAGTCCGTCATTCTCATTATGCATCTGTTTTATATAGTGGTCACAGTTCGTATAGAAGTATGTACTGTAATGATTTAGGCTTTCTTATACATCAAATTTTTTTTTTGTAAATTGTTTTTATTGGATAATTTCAGTATCACAGAGTACAGGTCGATATGTAAAAGATTTCAAGGTATACACAAATACTAATATTGAAAGCTCAGAAGCAAGCATACCGTATAATCTCACAATATATAACAAACATTGAGAAGTACATATAAAGGAAGAAAGGAAATGAGAAGTAAGAGCAGAGAAAAAGATGGAAGAAAGAAGAAAATATAGGAAGAGTCCCACAGCACAATAAACTAGGTATTTAGTTACTACAGGGGTGTAGGTAAAGCACTAACCGAAGACAAGTTATTGTCTCACTGTATGGTGCTGTAGTGATCCGATTCTTTATAGACCAACCATGGATACCAAGTAGCAGTAAAGGCTTGATTCCTGGAGGCATGGGAAGAGGTTAGGTCATCCATGACCATATAATGATTTATGCAAGCACACCACATGGTAGGAATGATAGTGGACTTCCAGTGTACTGGAATAACCGCCTTCGAAACACTAAGGATATGGCGTAAAATCGTCTTTTTATATTGAGATTTGGGCCAACGTAGTAAATTTAACCGCCGAAAGCTGGGACAGAAAGGTAACTGTTCCTGAAGGATGACACTTACTGCTTCCAAAACTCTCCCCCAAAAAGGTATAAGCAGAGGACAGTCCCACCATGTAAGGGAGTGCCGACAGCCGCCATACATCTCCAACAGGTGTTGGGGGTTCCAGGATACATTTTAGCCAGCAGACTAGGGCAACGATACAAGCTAGAGAGCACCTTATAATGTGTTTCCATCACCACGACATTTGCAGAAGAGGAAAATGTGTTACTAAATATTTCTGGACAGTTATCCTCCCCAATGAAACCGTTGAGGTCAGATTCCCAGTCCCTAATAAATTTAGTCTCTGAGGGGAAAGCCTTGTCAATAATTAATTTGTATATGGTAGACAGAGCATGACTCTGGTAGGCTTGGGAGAAGCACAAGTTTTGAGACGGGGTGGTTGCATGTCTATAATTAGCGTGGGTGCATAATTCCAATAGGAAATGCTTAAGTTGTAAGTATCTCCCTATCTGGGAGGTTCTATTTGGCTTGAATTGCAGGAAAGCTCAAAATACCAGACATATCTAACAACTGATCAACCCTGTGGATACCACTATTAAGCCACAGCCGGAATGACACTGGAGTATTACCGGGGGGGGGGGGGGGGGGGGGAGCCGAATTTCCAAATAGAGACATAAGTGGCGAGGGAGCAGGAGAGAGAAGGGGCTGGGAACGTAGGCGTCGCCAACAGGTCATTGTAGGTCCAGTTACAGCTATTTCGCTAGCATCCATAAGGGATATTGGGGACAGAATTAGTATTATGGGGTATAGATGGGTCTAAAGGAGCCAGTGCACTTTAAATTTCTTCAACTGAGTGTGCTGGCTCCTCCCCTCTATGCCTCTTCCTACAGGTCAGTTTAGAAAAAAGTGCCCTCAGGAGAGGATGCACACACTGCAAGCTCCAGAGTTTTTCTTATATTTATGTAAAACTTTTATTTATTTTGGTATGCTGTCTGGGCAAGAGCATACCTGCACCGTTGGAGTTAGGGGAGGGGGACGGTCAGCAGCCTCTTGAGGTGCAGAGCCGCTTCCCCGCTGCAGAACCACCGTCCTGAGGGGCTGTTTGTTCAGCGGGGCATGGCGCCTTGGCTATCGCTGCCGCAGCATGCCGCACACCCCTAACACTGCTTGAAGGTGATCAGCGGTGGTGAGTACACACCGGGGACCCCACTAGGGGTGTGTCCCGGTTTACTGTGCGGCAAAAGCGCTGGTGAGGCGTACGGGTCCCACCTGGGGGTAGACCCGCTTTGACCGCTGCGTGAGACTGGCTTATTACGTGGTACCAAGCATTTATGTGAGGTTACTAATATTTAGGAGACCTGGCCAGTAAAAAATACACACAGTAGCTCCGTCACCATAGCGGGGGCCGGAGCTACATCAGAGCGGGCCCAGCGGCATTTTGGCGCCCTCCTCTGCATAAGCAGCAGCCTCACACAGCTCCTCCATAATGGTCACATGCTGGATTACTGGTACAGGGTGTAGAGGGAGAGAGCCGCTATTTTGTGTACAAATATCATCCCTCTCAGGGATTTTTCCCCTAGCTCATCTGACTCCATATCATGTGAGCAATGTAGTCAGTCATCCCAAAATGCTGATAACAATGTGGGGTAGAGTCCAGAGCCCTCCTGGCTGGGGGCTATCAAAACTATGATGTCTGATATGCTATCTCAACTCACTGCAAATGCCAATAAAACTCAGGAACTGCACAAGCAGTGGCAAATCTAGCTGTTAAACATCCCCCCTGTCCACTACAGGTGTACAAAAACGTGCTTTACCTGCACTTCTATCAGATACTGATGATGATGTACAGGATGATGTGGACCCCATAAGCGGGGACTCCATCCCTGCACAGGGTATTGAACTACTTATATTGGCTATACGGGATGTGTTAAAGCTCCCCCTGGAGGATTCTACTAATCAGCAGTCATTTTTCCTCCCACAAAACTGACTGTCACCTTCCCTGATTCTAAAGAATTGGATGATTTATTTAAATTAGCCTGGAAAAATCCAGAAAAAAAATGAGTTGTCCAAAAGGTTTTTAAATACCTTCCCATTTGCCCCTGAAGGCAGGAAATCCTGGGAAGAATCTCCAGCAGTAGACGTCTCAGTCTCTCGCCTTTCTGAAGAGGCGGTACTTCCTGCTCCGGGCTCTTACGGTAAAGGACCCAGGGGATAAAAAAATGGAGACCACTATAAAATCTAACTACACTGCTGTAGGTATAGCTCAAAGGCCGGTCATTGCTGGTTGCTAGAATGACGCATGCCATTCATACATGGGCTACTCAGATTCAGGAGGGCCTTTCAGGGGATACTACTGTAACTTTCCTAAAACACATTCAGGACACGGCAAGATTCCTCTGCGACTCCCTTTAAAGAGATTGGCAATATTAGTGCTAGGACCAGTGCTATGGCTGTGTCTGCACGCAGTGCCATATGGTTATGTCAGTGGATAGCAGACGCTGACTCCAAACGTAATGTGGAATCTTTTCCCTTCACAGGTGAATGGCTCTTCGGAGGTGAATAGGACGCATGGATCTCCAAAGCTACTGCTGAGAAATCCACGTTTCTCCCTTCAGGGGCTCCGCCTGCTAGACGTACTTACCCGGGACCGTCTACTCAGTCCTTTCGGTCCTCCAGATTTCGATCTAGGGCTCGGGGTGCCTCCAATGCAGCTAGAGGCTCCAGAGGTAAGCCTAAGAAACCAGCCGTTGCCGGCTCTCAGGATCAGAGCACCAGTTCAGCTTCCGTTAAAACTTCAGCATGACGGTGCCCACCCACCCTGAGGGGATCTCGCGGTGGGTGCTTGATTACGTCACTACAGCCACATCTAGGACAGTTCCTGCCAAGATGCCTTGGTAAGGGACCTTATCTCTCAGGGTTACAAACTGGAGTTAGACGGTGATCCTCCCCAACGATTTTTCAAATTAGGCTATCCAGCTCTGGAAAATATGCGTGTTACGCTACTACTGGCCATCGACAAGTTGGTCCAGTTCCAGGGCATTGTTCCAGTACCCCTGCTACAACAAGGACAAGGTTACTACTCCAGTCTGTTTGTAGTGCCAAAACCAAACGGGTCTGTGAGACCCATTTTGAATCTGAAGTCATGAATCCTTACCTGAAGGTTTTCAAATTCAAGATGGAATCTTTAAGAGCGGTGAACGCGGGCCTGGAACAACAGGAATTCCTTGTGTCCCTGGATATCAAGGACGCCTACCTGCATATCCCGATTTGGCTTCCTCATCAGGCCTATCTATGATTCGCCTTACTGATCGATCACTACCAGTTTCAGGTGTTGCATTTCGGCCTGTCTACAGCTCCGAGGGTGTTCACGAAGTTGATGGCAGAAATGATGTTCCAGCTCAGAGTCCAGGGGGTCAACATTGTCCCTTACCTGGACGATCTACTCATAAAAGCAAGTTCCAGGGAGCTTCTATTGCTTCATATAGATCGCACTATCCAACTTCTGTCTCACCATGGATGGATCCTCAATCTACAGAAGTGTCAACTGGAACTGTTTCAACGGCTCCTGTTTCTGGGTATCATACTGGATACTGTAGCTCAAAGAGTTTTTCTCCCAGAAGACAAGGTGAGAACACTTCAAGAGATGGTTTGCATGGTTCTCCATCCTACTCGAGTTTCCATTCATCTTTGCATAAAGTTGTTGGGAAAAATGGTGGCCTCCTACGAGGCGATACAGTTTGGCAGGTTCCATGCCAGACCTTTCCAGTTGAACATCCTGAACAAGTGGTCCGGTTCACATCTCCAAATGCACCGAATGATTCAGCTGTCATGCGAGGCCAGGATTTCGCTCCTGTGGTGGTTGCAGTCTTCCAACCTGCTGGAAGGTCGACGTTTCGGGATTCAGGATTGTACTCTCCTCACGACTAATGCGAGTCTACGAGGATGGGGAGCTGTCACCCAGGGGGCACAGTTCCAGGCCAGGTGGTCTGCCCAAGAGGCCCTACTCCCGATCAACATTCTGGAACTACGGGTAATATACAATGCTCTGCTTCAGGCCTTCCCTCTGCTCAGGGATCGGGCGATCCAGGTTCAGTCGGACAATGCCATGGCAGTGGCGTACATCAGTCGACAAGGAGGGACACAAAGCAAGGCCTGCATGCGAGGAGCGTCAGAAATACTTCTCTGGGCAGAAAGAAATGCAAGAGCATTGTCCACAATTTTAATTCCAGGAGTGGACAACTGGAAAGCGGACTTCCTGAGTCGCCACGACTTCCACCCGGGGGAGTGGGGATTACATCCTCAGGTGTTTCAACAGATTGTCGGCAGATGGGGATTCCCGCAGATCAACATGATGGCGTCTCGCCTCAACAAGAAGCTTCGTTGCTACTGCTCACAAACCAGGGACCCTCAGGCAAGTGCAGTGGATGCACTGACGTCACCTTGGCCTTACCGGCTGGTCTACCTATTCCCTCCGATTCCGTTGATCCCAAGGGTGCTCCAACGGATCAAACATCACAGAATCCAAGCAGTCTTGATTCTGCCAGATTGGCCTCGAAGGGCGTGGTACGCAACTCTTCTGGACTTGTCCATAGAAGGCCCTTGGCCTCTGCCGCTAAGAAATGATGATCTTCAGCAAGGACCGTTCGTCTACCCGGACTTACGGCGGCTTCGTTTGATGGCATGGAAGTTGAGCGGAATATCCTAGCTCTCAAAGGGTTTTCCAAAAAGGTCATTGCCACTATGGTGCAAGCCAGAAAACCTGTTACGTCAAAACATTATCATCATATCTGGAGGAGATATGTCTGCCGAGTTTCACTAGGGACGCTTCCTGTAGGCTGGTGTAGATAAAGGCTTACGTCTGGGTTCCGTTAAGGTCCAGATTTCAGCTCTTTCAATTTTCTTTCAGAAGAAATTGGCTATGTTGCCGGAAGTTCAGACCTTCTTACAAGGGGTGCTCCACTTATAACCTCCCTTTGTGCCGCCTACGGCACCCTGGGCATTGGATGAAGTGTTGCAATTTCTACAGTCCTCCTGGTTTGAGCCTCTGATGACAGTCAGAATTGGGGGTCTTATCATGTAAAAGTCCCTGCTTGGTCTTTTACAAGGACAGAGCGGAGCTCCGGGCTCGACAGCAGTTTCTGCCGAAGGTTGTCTCCGCATTCCATCTGAATCAACCTATTGTGGTTCCGTCTTGTTCTGACGCTTCAGCTCCTCAGGAGTCTTTAGATGTGGTGCGCGCTTTGAAGATCTAAAGCAAAAGCACAGATCAGGTCAGGAAGACTGATTCATTGTACGTGCTCTATGATGCGCAGAAAAAGGGTTGTCCTGCTTCAAAGTAGTCCATTGCTCGTTTGATTAGGCTTACTATCCAACAGACCTATGTGTCGGCAGCCTTACCTGTTCCGAAGTCTCTGAAGGCCCACTCTACAAGATCGGTGGGCTCTCCCTGGGCGGCTGCCTGTGGAGTCTCGGCCTTACAACTATGCCGGGCTGCTACCTGGTCTGGGAAGAACACTTTTGTGAAATTCTACAAATTTGATACCCTGGCCAAGGAGGATGCCCAGTTCGGGCAGGCGGTGCTGCAGCAGTCTCCGCCCGTTCCCGCCCATTCTGGAAGCTTTGGGACATCTCCATCGTATTAGTTCTGTCCCCAATATCCCATATGGATGCTAGAGAAAATAGGATTTTAAATACCTACCGGTAAATCCTTTTCTCGTAGACCATAAGGGATATTGGGTGCCCACCTCTGTGCGGTTACTTTCTGCAGGTTCTCTGTTTTGTGTTATCTGTTCAGCTGTTGCTGGCCTGGTTATGTTTTGGTGTGCTGGTGTATAATTCTCTCCACCTTTATTGTTATGTTCCTTCTCTCAAGTATGTAATTCTCCTTTGGGCAGTGTTTTACCTATAACTGCCTGTGGGAGGGGACATAGAGGGGAGGAGCCAGCACACCCAGTTGAAGAAATGTAAAGTGCACTGGCTCCTTTGGACCAGTCTATACCCCATCGTACTAATTATGTCCCCAATATCCCTTATGGACTACGAGAAAAGGATTTACCGGTAGGTATTTAAAATCCTTTTTTTTTTTTTTTTAAGGCACGTGCTTTCTGAAAGTATGAACCATTATAAATTGCTGTCTAGACTAAACACCTTGTTCTAGGGCAGTACAGGGCATAATCAAAATCTCAAATGGGCAGGGCAGATGTGTAGAAGCAAATTACACACAACATTTTCTACATTCTTAACCCTAAACTAATTTAGCCTTGGCAATTTATTGGGGTGAAAAAAGGTGGAAGCCTCGGGCTTTAACGCCCTGGGCTGTTCAATTACAGCACTTTTTTTTATTTTTATTGCCCGATAAATGATATGTTATTGTGTGGGAAATCCGGGAAATTTGTTAACACCCTGTTTGCGCCCAATAACCAATTTGCTCAATTCCAGAAAGAAATATGCGTTAAGTGCAGTGGTGTGGGCTGACTTTGGGGCTACTTGGATAGCCCCGGGGGTGGGTGGGGGGGGGGGAGGCGGGGGGGGGGGGTCAATTAGTCCACGGTAAATTACCTCCATAGAGACTTCACAGGTACTGTTCATTTGTGGAGTGAACTGTTTTTTTTTGTTTTTTTCCCCCCATGATTTTACTAACTTGTGATTAGACCCCAATCATGCCCCTCACACTAAATAGTAAACCGACAAAGTGCTTTTATTATACCTTCCTTACTCTAGGTTCCAATACTTATGAGGAGGCTGCAGCTTATATCCAATGTCAGTTTGAGGATTTAAACCGAAGAAAAGACACAAAAGAGATCTACACACATTTCACATGTGCAACAGACACAAAGAACGTGCAGTTTGTGTTTGATGCAGTAACAGATGTTATCATAAAGAGCAACCTTGTGGAGTGTGGCCTTTATTAGCTTGGAGGTAAGAGTGTATAATATTTAAAAGCTTCGCTACTACATGATGCTTACTGTGTAATCATTTTATAAAGCAGCAAATAATTTGACATATACAGTAATTTGAAGCTGCAAGCACATGTTCAAACTTAGGAGTCTTTCTTTACTATAAGTCACTGTGGTTACATGAAAAGTCCCATATTTCATTCTTCCTTAGTGTTTGGATTCAAATTGATATTCAACATACCTATCAAAATGTTGACCTTGTGTGTATTCAATATGAGGGTGTGGCCAGTATTTCTGATGCACTGGACTGATTCCCTTTCCATTACATTCCTTTTCAGTCAATTGCAGCTGTGGTTATTGGGACTCTGCAGTTCTGATTGGAAAAATGGAGCTAGATTTAGATTTGGGTGGGGTGTGTTCAATCTGCAATCTAAATTGCAGTGTAAAAATAAAGCAGCCAGTATTTACCCTGCACAGAAACAAAATAACCCACCCAAATCTAACTCTCTCTGCACATGTTATATCTGCCTCCCCTGCAGTGCACATGGTTTTGCCCAACTGCTAACAAAGTTCCTGCTGCGATCAACTCAGAATTACCCCCTGTGGCCGGAGCAATGGGAGAAGGTAAGGCATCGGCACACAGCCCCACTGTTTCGGGATGGAGACTTCAGAACAGTTGCTGACACGGCTTCCACCTCGGGTGCACCAGCGCTAGGCTTCAGGGATCATAGGCTCCAGGGGTAGTATGAGGCTGCTATCCCTAAGGTTGATGTCAGCAGTGGGGAGTAAGATGCTCCCTTGGTCGCCCTCCCCCCGTTTCATGACCAGTTTCCTCCAATATTCCCACCATGAACTGAGTTCCCGCTTTCCTCTGAGATGCTGTGTATCTAAAAGGACGCAGTCGCAGCATAGGCAGCTGTATGACTGGTACGTCGGTGTTCACTTGGGCGTCTGTGTTAACTGTGTAGGTTCACGGGGCGATTGTGTGCACCAACAGCGTCTAGATCCACTCAGCGTTTACTAACGTATTCGTCGATCCTGGAAGCGTGTTGAAGTTTTCCCTGTATCCCACTCTCCTGAGCCGGATGATGCAGCACTAAGTGTCTTTCTACCTTTGGTACAAAAAGTTGGATAAGTGCCTGATGCATATGAGTCTGTAAACTATTGCTGACGTTTTCTTTCACTGTGTGACTGAATACAATTAAACTCCTATATAAGGTAATGCATTAATATGTTTCTTCTACATACTTGAACTATGTGTAGTTGATTATGTGCTCATTATGCTTATTATACTAATGTATAACCTGTGACTGATTGCTAGTGTGATTGCTGACTTTACTATTTTCTGTCAGTTTCTGTGTATTCCAATCCTCAATGCTGGTGCAAAGCTGAGAGGGATAGAATTGTATGTCACTTTAACAAATTTTAAAGTGATTGTAGTCACAATTTGTGTAATTAACACTGTAAAGGTGTGTGGTTTATTTATCATGTCTAAGAGAGGCAAGGGCGATGAGGATACACTCTCCACAACAGCACCAACACTCATGTCATATTTGTCTTGCAAAGTTGGATTAACCTCTCAGGATCTTGTTCAAAATGGATTATGCAAATTGTTTTAGCTTTCACCAAAGCCTCTTGAATAATCCGAGGCGGGCACAGATTCAGGTTGAACCCCCATGGGCTACTTTTGCACAGACATTATCCAGTATAGCTCCTATACCAGGGATAGGTTACCCTATTAACCCTTACATGCAACATTCCACCTGGGGGTTATCGCATCCAGTACAGGAATCGGCAGCCTCTCAACAGAAACAGGTTAAAGGCCGTTGGTAAGTAAATCACATAGAAACAACATCTTCCCAATCTACACATGTTTCAGATGATGAGTTGTCGCACTCCAGGTCTGCATACAGAGACAAGGAGGAAGGCCTCAGATCAGTGGACATTAGTTCTATGAAAGCCATTCTATCCTTAGAGGAGGCAGCATAGCCTTTGTTAAAATCTAAGGCACCTGTGTTTAAACGTCCCAAAATAGTTAGGACTGAGTTTCCTGGGTCAGAACAGCTGACGGAAATTATGCAAAAGGCTTGGGTTAAACCCAGTAAGAAGTTTAGAATTCCTAGGAAATGGAAATCCCATTAGCCTCTTCCGGCTGGGGACTGTTTAAAAAGGGAGGTGGCTCCCAAAGTAGATACGCATGTCATCCGATTGGTGTGAAAATCTACATTACCTCTGCCTTCAACATCATTAAATGATGTCACGGATAGGAAAATAGATGGTTTTCTTAAAACCATTTTCTCCTTGTCTAGGGCAATCATAAGACCAGCCATGGCTTCAGCTTGGATGGCAAAAGCAGTGGCATCCTGGGCTGATGCATTGGAGGATGACCTTTCAATGGCATCTAGAATGCAAAAATCCCATATTGCACATATCAAACAGGCAGCTATTTTTATTGAAGAAGCAGCCTTGGATATGGGTACAATTGCCTTTCAGGCATCAGCTTCGGTAGTAGCAGCTCGCAGAGCGGTTTGGCTACGTACATGGAAGGCTGACTCAGACCTAAGAAGGTTCTGGAGTCTTTGCCGTTTACTGGAGATATTCTTTTTGGTAAAGAATTAAACAGTATTTTGGAGTCAGAAGCAGACTCCAAGAAACTGAAGTTTCCTTCCACACATAAATCCAAGCCTAGATTTCCAGCTTTTTGGTTATGGCAAACAGTCTCAATCTGACAAGTCTGGTAAGACTACTAAGCATTGGGCAACCAGAGGGCCGGCTTCCAAATCAGAAGATGAGCCGTCAGCCTGATGGTGCGGGCCTCCAACTGGGGGACCCCAGGGTGGGAGGCCGACTTCTTCAGTTTGCACAGATCTGGCAGCAGTCTACCACAGATGCCTGGGTGCAAAAAGGGGTATTTCACGGTTATGCATTTGCTTTCAAGAAACACCCTCCTCAAAGGCTTTTTTTGTACCAGCCCGTAAGTGGAAACAAAGGCCAGAGCTTTGCAAGAGGCAGTTCAGAAGTTGCTTCAGTCAGGAGTGATGATTCCAGTTCCTACTGCACAACGAGGCCAAGGTTTTTATTCCAACCTGTTTCTAGTCCAGAAGCCAAATGTGTCGTACTGGCCCATACTCGATATCAAAGTGCTGAACAAGTACATTTGGGTGCCTCGGTTTCATATGAATACTTTACATTCCATTATTTTGGCCATGGAGTCGAAAGATTTTATGGTAAGCCTGGATATCCAGGATGCTTACCTACACGTTCCTATAACACTGTCACATCAGCGCTATCTCAGGTTTGCTATCCTTCCGCAGCATTTTCAGTTTCTGGCCCTACAATTTGGACTGGCCACAGCTCCCAGAGTGTTCACCAAAATTATGGTGGTAATGGCATCTTCTCTCCGTCAGCAGGGGATAAGGATTTTTCCATACCTCGACAATTTATTAATCCTGGCACAGTCTCGGGAATTGCTTCAGTGTCATCTGTGGCAGACAATAGCTTGTTGCAGAGACACGTATGCTCATAAATTGGGCAAAGTCGTCCCTGGTTCCGTCACAACGGATGACTCACTTGGGGGCTGTGTGGGATTCGAGTCTTCAGAGAGTAATTTTACCTCTGAACAAAATACCCAAAATTCAGTCCAGGATTAAGGAGCTGCTACACAGTCAAAAGGTATCCATTCACGCAGCAATGCGTGTGATGGGATTGATGTGTCGACATTCGACATGGAGTATGCCCAGTTCCACTCGAGGCCTCTGCAACGTCTGATCCTTCCAAATGGAATGGTTTTCATCAAACAATAAAAACGCAGACTATGGTCTTTCCTCTGGAAGTAAGGAGGTAATTAGCCTGGTGGCTGCAGACATCCCATCTGGACAAAGGGAGACCCTTTTGGATATCAGATTGGGTAATTTTGACAACGGATGCCAGCCTTCAGGGCTGGGGAGCGGTGTCAGGAAGGAGTTGCTTCCAGGGTCAGTGGAACAAGGAAAAGAGTTGCTTGCCAATAAATATATCGGAACTTCAGACCATATATACGGCACTTATTCAGGCAAAAGACATCCTTCAGGGGAAACCAGTCCAAATCTGCTCGGACACTGCAAGGGCAGTAGCGTACCTCAACCATCAGGGAGGATCTCGCAGCCAAATCGCAATGAAGGAGGTAAGTCACACGTTAAAGTGGGCAGAATTTCATCATCCAGCCTTGTTTGCAGTTTTCATTCCGGGAGTCCTAAACTAGGAAGTGGATTTTCTCAGTCGACACGCCATTCATGCAAACGAATGGGCTTTACACCCTGGGTCTTCCAAATTCTGGTAGACAAGTGGGGGTTACTGGAGATAGAGCTCATGGCGTCCCGTCAGAGCAACAAAGTTCCCGCATACGGGTCAAGAACAAAGAATCCCAAAGCGATCTTTTTGAATGCCCTGCCAGTGAGATGGGACTTTTGTCTGGCCTATGTGTTTCCACCAATCACCCTGTTACTCAGGGTGATGCGAAAGGCCAAACAAGGAAGGAGCGCCGTGATACTAATAGCACCGGCTTGGCCCAGAAGACATTGGTACACAGATCTGCAGAGGTTGTTGATGGATGCTCCATTCCTACTCCCTCAACGTCCATATCTACTGTCTCAGGGTCCTGTCACAGGCACCTGGATCGACTGTCTTTGACGGCGTAGCTCATGAGACTCCCATCCTGAAAGCAAGAGGATTCTCACAACAGGTAATTCAAACAATGCTCAGAGCAAGGAAACTTTCCTCAGCTCACATTTATCACCGAATATGGCAAGCCTATATTCAAGCCTATATGGTGCAGTGAATGGAAATTTGATCCTAGGTCTTTCAGAGTTTCCAGAGTCCTAGCATTCCTTCAGTTAGGAATGGACAAAGGTCTAAGGTTGGCTTCCTTGAGAGTGCAAGTGTCAGCATTGACTGTATGGTTCCAAAAGAAAATTGCTAACCTCCAGGGAATGCTGCACATTCTCCTACAGTGCCTTGGGACTTAAATTTAGTCCTAAAGGCCCTTAAAGTTGGCTCATTTGAACCACTAAAACAAGTGGATTTTAAATGGTTGACAGCTAAAGTTCTTTCTACTGGCTATTGCTTCAGCTAGAAGAGTTTCAGATTTAGGGGCATTGTTATGTCGCCCTCCTCCTTTTCTGTTTTTTTTTTTTTTTTTATTCCTTTTTTTATTTCAGTTGAAGCATAACAAAAAATTCACAATAAAGTACACCAAAGTATACAATCAGTAAAAGGTATAGCGGAAACATTTGTCTATCAAGTAATAAAAAATAAAGCAGCAATGTGAACCAATATAAGGACCAATATACATGGTAGAGTCACAATAGAGGCTATTTCAAGTATTGAAGACAAACGGTGTGAGCCCGGATCCATGCCCACATCAACATCAACGTCCACTCTCTCTGAGTAGAGCATTATGTTCTCCCCTAAATGATCCCAGAGTTTGTTTGTTTTTTAAATCCAGATAGAGCTGTTCTCAGAACCAAATCTGGGTATCTTCCTAAGGTGGTGTCTACATTCCACCTTAACGAAAAAATTGTGGTCCTGGCCTTCCAAGGGCTGGACCTTTCTGCGGGAGATGCATCGTTGGACGTAGTCCATGCTTTAAGGATCTACGTGGATCGTACCAGTGCCATCAGAAAACAGACACAAGAGAGGATGGCCTGCTGACAAGCAGATGCTTGCGAGGTGGCTTTGAATGACTATTTCAGAAGCATATTCTCAAGCTAATCTCCTTGTTCCGGCTAATGTCTCTGCTCACTCTACTCGTAAGGTAGGTCCGTCATGGGCAGCACAACGTGGTGCTTCAGCAGAACAGATATGTAAGGCAGCCACATGGTCTTCCATTAACACATTCATTAGACATTATGCCTTTGATACCTGTGCTTCTCAGGACGCTGAATTTGGGCGAAGGATTCTCCTGTCCAATCAGGAGCGTCCCCACCACTAAATTGCTTTGGGACATCCCAATGTTATCCTGTGATTAACCTGTGGACCCTGCAGGAGAAATAATCGTTATGGTAGACTTACCGTTGATAACTCTATTTCTCCTGGGTCCACGGGGATCCCACCCTGACGCACCTGATTTAAGGATCCTTTCACTTACTAACCTCTTCCTTCTTGTACGTAAGGGTGTGCATGTGTGTTCTACTCGCTTGATTAGGGTTCTCTATGATGCTCCTGCCTAGAGCTTTGGAAAACAACTGAATTGCCTGAGCCAGGAAGTGGTGATATGGGGATGGGCCCATTGCATTCTGGGAAGCCGAAAGCTTTGATCGTTTGGTGCCAATCCGTTGTTGCTACCTCTTATCCCAATGTTATCCTGTGGACTTAGGAGAAATAGAGTTATCAACGGTAAGTCTACCATAACGATTATTTTTATTCCATTTCTCCTATAAACAATGATGATGTAACCAGAGTTTTTATGGCATTATTGTAGTAACAGCCTCCACTCCTCTTAGAGTGTTTTCCTTTAGATATTGAAACATAGCTGTGGGTAACTGCCATAAGTCAGCCACAAGAGCATGTGTGAGAATGGGCACTGGTATTGGGTGAGAAGCCTGGCTCCCAGTCGTCATCCCAAAGGTTTTTGATGCAGGGCTTTGTGCAGGCCAGTTATCTTCTACTACACCATACTCTGCAAACCTTTTTATTTTTTATGGACCTCACTTTAGTCTGTTAGCATGACAATGACACCAAATACAAAATGTTACTCTCCCAATTTGTTCCCGCAGAGCATTGTATGATGGAGCAAAGTATAAAAAGGAGCAAATTTGCATGTAGCACACAGCACCAATCCTGGGCAGCTTTGCTTTGACACTGAAATCCAGAGTTGCGCAGCATATTGCATCTTCTCACTTCTAAATCTCTATTTTAAATGAGACCCTCTGCAGTGCAGTGTAGTTTTAGTGTAGTCTTTTATTTTTGTTTTGCAAACTCTGTCTTGGGCTTAAGGTTAGCGTTATTTCTCTTCACTAGGAGGCCTAGCCCAAAAGCAAAACCATTTTTGATTGAAAAAGCATTCTTTATTTGCATAAAGATAGCAAAAAAACATATAGACGTTACATACATGTGTACTGTGTTCCAACACAGCTAAACCATTATTCCACCTTTACTAAAGTTTACAGGTGGCAGCTTTCAGATGGGAATCATTTTCCTGACATCCACCAAACCTACCTTCATTTAGGTTATGGTGGATGGGAGGCACAAAAGCTAATTCAGCTGTGCACAAAGGACGCAATGTACAGTTCCGGAACAGCACATTGCGCCTGCAAGCATCTCAAATTGTCACTTACTCACTGTTTTCTGCTGTGGGGTACACTGGGCTCCACAAGGAATAACATTGGGGTGTAGAGTAGGATCTTGATCCGAGGCACCAACAGGCTCAAAGCTTTGACTGTTCCCAAGATGCACAGCGCCGCTGCCTCTATAACCCCGCCTCCATGCCAGTGAGCTCAGTTTGTAGTTGGTGCCTGCAGTAGCAGGTCACTTAACAGGGGGCTGCTTCAGGCAGCCTATTCTTAGCTTTAAACTTACAGACAGAAGAGGACTATTCAAAGGGCTGCAGCAGGCTGTGTCTGATCGACGTTTCTGCTGCAGCTCCATCACCCCCAGCGGCGCTGTATACTCCCGCGCCGCGGTTGCCGGGTCACTACAGCGGAGGCGCCGGCTTCTTCCTCTGTCCTCCAGTGAGTCACACACACGCCGCCGTCTCCCTGATCGCGGGGCTGCTGACAAGGGGGAGGCAAGGGGCTTCTGTGCCTCACTTTGCACCGCGATCCTGCGTAGGAGGCGAGCCGTGCGCGCGCTGGCGTGGACACAGATTACTGGGCTGCTTGCTTCACTAGCCACCAGGATGATTATATATGGGCTCAGGTCAGGGGGGGCGTTGTACCCCCCCCCCCTGCTTTTATTATACTGCCCGCATTCCCGGTGGGGATGCCAGCTGGGGGAGCAGGCCGGACCTGAGGCCCCTCCCCCCTGCGCGCCATTTTTACAATGTTCCCGCCCAGGAGTTGCATATCTCTCCCTCACTCCTGACCAGTGGCCATCGCTGATTGAACGGAACTGTTTCTAGGATTGCTGGGGCAAATCCTCCTCTGTTGAACCGCCTGACTGCCAGTGCTGTACTTCCTACAGGACAATTAAGTATTCTACCTGTCACTACGACTGTGCTAGTTAAGAGTGCAAAAGAAAAAATGGGAGACTGCGCTCACTGGTGGGGGAGAGAAATGTAGGGAATTGGTGCTGCTTGACCTGGAGGTGTCCAACCTCCTACTGAATTATGAATTGGATATGGTCAGCGCACTCAGATGTGAGGATGTGTGTGAAGATTTGAAGGCTGTTAGGAGAGGGGAGGGGGGGAGTAATATTGATTTAGTCAATGACTGTGTGTGAAATGATTAAAGAAATGAAGACTATGTCTGTACTGATTTGAGATCTGTAAAGTGTGGTAAATAATTGTGTTGCAGTGTGTTGCAGTGTCCAACGCGTTTCAGCAATAATGCCTTTGGACACTGCAACACATTATTTACCACACTTTACAGCTCTCTCCCCCGGCTGGGGAACGAGGACTGCCCGAGAGATCCCGCACCACGTGACGCGGCTAGCAGGAAGTGACCAACAGGACCCTAAGCAGGCGAGTGCAGCGGCTGCTGCACCGCGCGGTGTTCGGGACACCACGGACTGGGTAGTCAACAGCACTGGAGGATACAGGCACGGAAGCTGAGCCAGCACAGGCGCGCTGAACGCACCCCCGGCGGTAAGTAAAAGAACCAAGCCCGTAACCTGTTTTCCTCATAGTGGTGCACATAGACATCAGCAATAAAAGGGTCAGACTAGCGGGATGCCGCAACAGTCTCATACCCCACGAACACTGATAAACTATTATACTCATACTAAATACATAGGTCATATACACCTATGGTAAAGGTGCCCTAACAGGAACACCTGACATTCACCCATCAATCAGATCAGGGTATACCGTTTAGGAGGGTATACTGTAGAAAGGGTGGTCTGCATGACACACCTGATAGAGACTTTTTTACCCACAAATAAATATCAGATCTCAAATCAGTACAAACATAGTCCTCATTTCTTTAATCATTTCACACACAGTCATTGACTAAATCAATATTCCTCCCCCCTCCTCTCAGCCTTCAAATCTTCACACACATCCTCACATCTGAGTGCGCTGACCATATCCAATTCACTAGTTAAGAGTGCATACTGTCAGGGTTGTATGGTACAAACACCCTGTGATAAACATCCAGTGCCTACTGCGTTTGTTATATCTATTATTATCATCACATATAGCCATACTCAGTATTACTTTGTATTGCTACTCCAGTGCAGTTTATGGTACATAATTTCTGCATGGTACGTGTGTGACTATATACGTGTGTGTGCATGTAGCTGCTGTGTGGTTGCATTATTGCAGGGTATTTCACTCAGCATGCTATTCCTATATTACTATACCTGTGGGGTCCAAGTGTTTCAGTTTTTTTTTCTGATAATATAGGTTTGTTTTACAAGATATACTACTGGAGTATTTTTTCTTGTGAATTATAGTCACCATATGTTCTATTCCTATTGAACCCTCGGTCTGTGCCAGCTTCGGCTGTTTCTCAGAGTTCTTATTAGGTATAGCGCTGCTACAAAATTATAAATATCTTTTTGTACCGGGTTGCCCATTACTGTGCGCATTGTTATGTCTGCTTCACGTGGCATCGACGTTGGGGCTTCTCCCACTGCGTGGTAGCGAGCCCAATGACGGCATGGAGGATAATTTAGCAGCTGAGAGTTCAGGTTCAGGGGCTTCCCTGCCCCCCAGTGGGTCGGTAGCACTCGGGGCAACTCAAGATCCACCTTGGGCTACATTTTCCACATTGTTAAACACGCTTGTAACTAAATTAACGCCCCCTGTGGGACCACCTGTGCCGCTTTCACAGATTATGGTCCCCGCTGTGAACCTGCCATGGGCGGATCAGCTTTCCACTCAGTTACAGCATTTGAACAGATCCATTTCCAAATCTAAGGGTCACTCTCGCCCGCATAAGACTAAGTCGTCTTCTAAAAGGGCCATTACCTCCTCCCGATCCGCGTCCTCTGAGGAGGACGGTGCTAATACTGACCCCTCGTACACTGACGCTGATGTTTCAGATGGGGAGGGGAAATCGTCCGTGGATGTCTCGGATTTGATTGAGGCGATACGGCTCATTCTTCAGGTGGCTGATGATTTTGAGCCTGAAACTGTCTCCAAGAATCCTGATAGGTTTAAGCGGAAGAAGGTGGTTAAGCAGGTTCTACCCTACTCTAAACATCTGACTAACAGACGTCAGGAATCCTGGGAAAATCCGGGTACAAAGTTTACACCGAATAAGAGACTGTTGGCTCGCTATCCTCTCTCTGCGGAGGTGTGTAAAAATTGGGAAACCCCTCCGCCTGTAGATTCTCATGTGGCGCGTATGGTTGTTTCCTCTGCCCTACCGGTAACTACTGTCACCTCTTTGAAGGAACCAATGGATCGCTGGGTGGAGGGCTGTTTGAAAGCGATCTATACCCTGTCTGGGGCTGTTCAAAGGCTAACTATTGCAGCGACTTGGGCTGCTGAAGCTGTTGAGGCGTGGGCTCAGGAACTCGAGGCGGAACTGCCTTCGGATGCTTCTGAGCATGCTCAACAATGTCTCTCATATATTGTCACGGATTCTCTGTACCTTAAAAAGACGGCCTCCGATGCCTGGGTGCTCGCGGCCAAAGCTGCTACCATGTCCGTTTTGGCCAGACGTATTCTTTGGTTGAGATCCTGGTCGGTGGATTTGGATTCCAGAAAAACCCTGGAGGTAGTTCCTTTCAAGGGAGACATTCTCTTTGGAGAAGACCTTAATAGGATTGTGGCTGACCTGGCTACGGCTAAAACAGCCTGCCTGCCTGCCTAGTACGGCTCCTTCCGCGCAGAAGGCTAAAAGTACTTTCCCTCTGCCCTTTTGTACTCCAGGTAAAGCAAAAGGTCAGGCGTACCCGAAGCAAACCCATACTTCCAGGCCTGCCAAGCCCAGACCAAAGCGTGCTTGGGCCGCCCGTCAGCCAGCTTCAAAAGCTGATAAGCCGGCCACATGACGGGGCGGGCCTCCCTCTGGGGGAATCCCAGGGTGGGAGGCCGACTTCTAGGGTTTACCCAGGAATGGTTGAAGACCACTTCGGATACCTGGGTGAGGGAAGTCGTCGCTCGAGGTTACGCGATACCCTTCCAAGAATCGCCCCCCTCATCGATTTTGCCTAACAGATGTGCCTCTGAATCCGGCAAAAGCAATCACGTTGCACTCTGTGGTACGTTTTCTCCTGTCCACAGGAGTGGTGGTACAGGTGCCTCTGACTCAGAGGGGCGAGGGGTTCTATTCACCGCTGTTTCTAGTCCCAAAACCGAACGGGTCCTCGCAGACCATTTTCAATCTGAAGTCCTCGAACAAGCATGTGCGACTTTCCAAGTTCCGTATGGAAACGCTGTGCTCTATTGTTCTGGCCTTGGAGCCTGGGGACTATATGGTCTCCCTGGACATACAGGATGCCTACCTACATATTCCTATTGCGGTATCTCATCAGCAGTACCTGCGGTTTGCAGTGGGCAACCTTCGTTACCAATTTCGGGCGTTGCCTTTTGGGTTGACTACGGCTCCGCGAGTCTTCACCAAGGTGATGGCGGTCATGACGGCCACGCTACGTCGTCAAGGGATCAGGATACTACCGTACCTAGACGATTTGTTGATCCTGGCGAGTTCCCCGGAACATCTCCTGCGTCAATCCAGTGCATGAAAGCCCACGGATGGCTGATCAACTGGAAGAAATCCTCCCTGGTTCCGGCTCGGAGCATGGTACACCTGGGAGCGTTATTGGACACCCACAACCAGCGGTTGTTCCTGTCTCAGGAGAAAGTCTTGAAGCTTCAGGACAAGATCCAATGCTTTCTGTCCCGTCCGCAAGTGTCGATTCATTCGGCAATGCAAGTGCTAGGTCTCATGATGTCGGCTTTCGACATAGTGGAGTATGCTCAATTCCACTCTCGCCCTCTGCAGAAGTTGATTCTGTCCAAGGGGGACGGCCTGCCTCACCGGATCAGATCTCACATGATCTCCCTATCTCTGGAGGTCTGCCTGTCACTGAGCTTGTGGCTTCAGGACCAATGATTTGAGCAGGGGCCGTCCCTTCTGGATATCCAACTGGGTCTTGCTGACGACGGATACCAATCTGAGAGGTTGGGGCGCGGTGTTGGAACAACACTCTCTCCAGGGTCGGTCTCTACTCCCGATAAACATTCTGGAACTGCGGGCAGTGTTCAATGCGTTGACAATGGCCCAGCATCTGATACAGAACAGACTTGTTCAAGCACAGTCTGACAACGCCACCACGGTGGCGTACATCAATCATCAGGGCGGCACTTGAAACCACGGATGCAAGTCTCCGAGGCTGGAGCTGTCACTCAGGGGGAAAGCTTCCAAGGAAAATGGTCAAGTCAGGAAACCTGCCTTCACATAAATGTGCTGGAATTGAGAGCCATTTACAACGGCCTTCAACAAGCGGTACATCTTCTTCAAGATCATCCCGTGCAGATCCAGTCGGACAATGTAACAGCAGTCGCGTACATAAACAGGCAGGGCGGAACGAAAAGCAGAGCGGCGATGGCAGAGGTGACTAAGATCCTCCTCTGGGCAGAAAGACATGTAACGGCTCTGTCGGCAATTTTCATTCCGGGAGTTGACAACTGGGAAGCAGACTTCCTCAGCAGACACGATCTCCATCCAGGAGAGTGGGGCCTCCACCAAGAAGTCTTCGCAGAGGTGACAAGTCTTTGGGGAGTTCCTCAAGTAGATGTGATGGCATCTCGTCGCAACAAGAAGCTACAGAAATATTGTTCCAGGTCGAGAGACCCTCCAGCAATAGCAGTGGATGCGCTAGTGACCCAGTGGGTATTCCGGTCAGTGTATGTCTTCCCTCCACTTTTCAGGATCATAAGAAGAACAAGGGTTCGAGCAATCTTCAATGCCCCAGACTGGCCAAGGAGGGCTTGGTACCCAGATCTTCAGGAGTTGCTCATAAAAGATCCTCTTCGCGAGGACCTGCTGCAGCTGTGCATGTATCAAGACTTACCGCGGCTACGTTTGACGGCACGGCTGTTGAGCGCCGGATCCTAGCCTGAAAGGGTATTCCAAAGGAAGTCATTCCCACACTTATTCAGGCCAGGAAATGAGTAACATCGAAACATTACCACCATATTTGGAGAAAAGATAAACTTGACAGTGGTCAGGGGAATATTGCTTCTTTGAAATCTTTTTATATTCATCTGTCCCTCATTTCCTTGTATGGAAATGAGGGACCGCTTACTAACACGTATATTTATTTTGAATTGCTAATTGTACACAAGTTTCCTATAATAAAAGACATGACCTTTGAAAACAGTTGATTGGATCAGGGTTTATTATTCTTTGCTAAGTTTGCTTGTACTTATTATATTCAATTATTCAAGAAAAGGAAATGACTGATTGCGCTGTCTCCCCAGGTGCGTATATGAATAAAGACACGTTTAAAATCACCTCTCTGGTTTTTATTTTGGTGCAAAAATTATATATCTCACACAACAATATATTAAAAAACTCAATATGCATGCATATTCATTAAGAGCTCATTCTAAAACTGTAACACTATTTCTCTGTTTAAGCATCCAGTGCTCGGACCTGTTGTTAAGAACAATTGTTTGTTCCACTAATATAATGTGAATAAAACGTAGCTTGTATTTCTACGGCAATAAGTGGTGTTTTTCCAAATATGATGGAACTCAGTCCTCTACATATAGACACAGTTCTTGTTCATATACTGGGCATAGTCCATAGACTGTCAGTTTGATGACTGGTATAAGCCGCTTACCGACGTATCTGTGAACATAGACGCGCGGTGGAGATCCTCGCTGTGCACAGCGGCAGTGTTTACTCTCCCTTTCTCCGTCTGTCCTCTGTGGTGGTAGCGGTACTAGATGGTCTCTATCCCTCGGCGTGTTGGGGCCGCTTGTGACTCTTTGAAAAAGCACCTGTGTGCGAAACGCGTTAGTGAGTTGCTGTTCACGCTGCTGAGTGACACCCTAATTTTGGATCTACCCTGCCGGACTGGGAGCTAAGGACAACTAGCGAGACCTCATACACCTGCCGCCTAAGCTGAACCGCAATCAGAGGAGACGCGGCCAGCCAGGTTGAGAGTCTGCTCTGCAAGCGTCCACATACAAGCGGCCCCAACACGCCGAGGGATAGAGACCATCTAGTACCGCTACCACCACGGAGGACAGACGGAGAAAGGGAGAGTAAACACTGCCGCTGTGCACAGCGAGGATCTCCCCAGCACGTCTATGTTCACGGATACGGCGGTAAGCGGCTTATACCAGTCATTAAACTGACAGTCTATGGACTATGCCCAGTATATGAACAAGAACTGTGTCTATATGTAGAGGACGGAGTTCCATCATATTTGGAAAAACACCACTTATTGCCGTAGAAATACAAGCTACGTTTTATTCACATTATATTAGTGGAACAAACAATTGTTCTTAGCAACAGGTCCGAGCACTGGATGCTTAAACAGAGAAATAGTGTTACAGTTTTAGAATGAGCTCTTAATGAATATGCATGCATATTGAGTTTTTTAATATATTGTTGTGTGAGATATATAATTTTTGCACCAAAATAAAAACCAGAGAGGTGATTTTAAACGTGTCTTTATTCATATACGCACCTGGGGAGACAGCGCAATCAGTCATTTCCTTTTCTTGTGCAGTTCTTTGGTTAAAGAGGAGGGAGAACAAGAGAGCTCTCCACCTCATAATCAATTTTTTTGCTGTACGAACACAGGTACAGCTGGACGGAGGTTGCAGCTTATAGTATATTGCAAATTAAAAATTAAGTATTATGATTGATTAATTAGCGCCTGGATCAGTGTTGTTTTTTTCTATATTCAATTATTGACTGATTTGTGTGTGTAATATAGATGTATGAATAGTTCCATATAATACAACATAACTCGAAATGCGGACTTACTGATGAAACAAAACACTGCATTAAGCTAATGTCATTTTTCTATTGTGTTTATCCTGCAGGTGCTGCAGTGGGACTAATAGCTGACTGCGGGCCCCTGCTACCTGGAGGCAGGGACCTCGTTCTATGCACAAGCCATTCCTGTTCTCTACCTTCTCATCTTGCATATGCAGCTGTTGGCCGAGACCTGTGAGCGGCCCTCCCTTTTTGTGATGTTACCACTATCTCAATATTTCAACTATTCTATCCATTGGAACAACTGGACTGTTACTGATCCGTTCTGTCCCTGCCAGGACTGTCTCTCCTTGTCTTCTGATTAGCGAATATGAAGAAACAGCAGTGTTATGGCACAACTTGTTTTTTTATAGGTGTATGTCATTTGTTTTTAATGTGTGCCACAGCCATTTTGACCATGTGACATTTGCCATTCCTAGTGCTGCAGAAAGCTGTTACTGTGAGAGATGCATCTTTGCCTTGAGAAGTTATATCTTCATTGCAGATAGAAGTCAATATGGCCTTTTCTTGGTCTCACCATGATTGGTTAATCCTTCCCTTATTGTGCCATTGTATTTTATACTGAACCACTCCCAGCACTCGAAGTGTCTTTCACCTAGTGACTAGTTTCAGTGATTCCTCTATCAGACTTCACCATAATCCTTTAGTTAAACTACAACATAAACCACTGTATGCCTAGTCAAAAATCCTACTTTTTACTTTCAACTATTCTCTCCCTGGTCTGTGTCCTTGTCACTATTTGGTGCCAATTCTGCTGCTCCTGCTCCTCTCATCCATCTACCATTCCAGTTGGGACCTGTGATATGTAATCCCACCTCCTGCACTAGTAATTGCCTTTCTACATCTGCTGCCAAATACTGGGGTCACAGGTTTCTTGTTTTTTTTTTAAAACTTTCTACTGCCTTTAACATTTCTTTGTTATAGACCAAACTGTGTCAGGTATATGCAAAGTTTGACACTTTTTTTTTTTTTTCTTTTCTTTTTTACTGCTGTTTCTATTTTGCGTTACATGCACACAAACTTTTCATTTCTCTGCACTCCACAACATTTTATTTTATTTGTATACAGTATTAAAATGGTGAGACATGCATATTGTATTTGTTTTTATTTATATCCACTCTCCTACAGTACTTTTGTACACTGAGGCACTACCAGTTCCTTGTGTTCTGTCTGCCTTTGTGCTAGGCATCACTGTTACTTTTCTGCACATACAGTAATCCAATTTCAGTTTAGGTTGTGTGTGCCCATGATGCACGGAGAGCAGGAAAATGCCATAGTGCCTAATGTACTTCCCCACAGAGATGCTGCTTGTGATCCTAGCGCTTCATTACAAGTTCTTCTTTTCATCTTGCAGGAAGTAATGATATGTACAGAATAAATGTAGCCATTTTGTGGGATTATTGAAGGTAATACTGTCTACTAACTGTTTTGTCCAAACACACGCTCAGCTACAAGTTGTTTAATATATAAATGCTTATACAAAATATACCACCTTGGAATGACGTTTTCTTTATCTGTTCAGCATTCTTTGCACCCCTAATGTGCCAGACCTTTGGGGTTAGGATCCTAGGTTAGAAAAGGAGCATTTTTCTGCAAGTATTTGGGAGTAATTGTTAAAAAAAAAAAATACACACATATATATATATATATATATATATATATATATATATATATATATATATATATTATAGTGAAATTCAAAAAAGTCCACAATCTTTCAGTGTCTCCTTGATGATGATATCTGTCACCGCATCGAACACAAACTTGACATTCTTTGTGTCTGTGGCACAAGTCATGTGACCATAAATCTCCTTGGACTCTTTTCTCATATTTAAATCAAGAAACTGCAACTTGATATAATTTCCTGCATCTTCAAATGTGTTGGGGCCTGTTGAATAGTACATGAAAACATGAGGGGTTTTTTTTTTTAAACAAATTTTTGTGAAAAGCCCAAAATATACAGAAACTATAGAGGTGCAAATATCACACTCACCATCATAGTCTGGGAAACAGATACTTAGATGAACTTTCTTGATTTTCTCTTCAAAAAGATCTTTTTTGTTCAGGAAAAGGACTATTGATGTTGCTGCAAAGAACTTATGATTGCAAATGCTGTTGAAGAGATGGAGAGATTCGTGCATCCGGTTCTGAAATGAACAGTATATTCCGCCTCTTACTTTTCTTTTTCTAAAGACATTTTTCATGATTCTTACATTGTCATTTTTTTATATTATGACTAGTAGCACTTCTATACAAAGGAGTGTGTATTTTTATTTTTGGGTTCATATGTGATTACCGTATTATCCACTATTTAGAAATTAATAATTTTTGACGTAGTACTGCAGAATATGTACTTATACTGTAGCTCATAAAGTAATAAAGCTTTTATTGAATTTGGGTGCAAATTTGCACTAAACTTTGTCAACCAGTCTGCATTCAGCTTTGGTCTACCTACAGAAGACAATGTAAGCAAATGCCTGAGTGCTGTAGTTAAGGCTGGGTACGCACTTAGCCGACAGATTCACCTAAAGATTGGTAATGTTTCTGTCCAAACGATCTTGTGCATACGCACCAATCAGCTTACTGATATGTCAGGCAGCAGAGCCATTTTAATATGCACGCCCACTTGTGACATCATATTCATGTCTTCTGCGGCCGGCAATACACACAGGCAGATGTGCCAATATAGCTGCAGGGCTGACCTGATATGCATGTGACAGACATATGATCTGTACTCAGGGACAGATGCACTTAGCGTACGAACAATATATCACATTGTATGTACCCATCCTTAGTGCAGACACACTGTTACGTATGGAGACAAGTATGAAACAAGGTTGAAGAAGGTGAGAATTTGGGCCATGAACCTGGTTTAAAAAGCTCTATGTGACTCTAACTTAACGAAAGACACTACAGTCTGATTTAATAAAGAAAAAACCAACCTGTTTGGGATACAAACAGTGCTCTGTAAAGCTATCTGTAATCCCCCTTGTAATGGAGAAACTTGCCTTAGAAAATTAGTTTTTTTTTTCATTTTGTGTGTATGTGTATATAACAAGAAATATTTGTTTAGTCTTCTACATCACAATCCTCACATACCACTTCTTCGTCTTCCACCAGAACCATGTCATATGCACTTAGCGCTCCACAGAATATGATACAGGTCACCCCTTCAAAACAGTGAATCCATTTCTTACGCTCTGACCTCTGTCCTCCCACGTCAAACATCCTGTAAAAGTTTTGAAGCCATATAACACACAATATTATAGTTGGAAATGTGGGCCACTATTCATTTGAACATGTCCTGCTGTAAAATCTGATTGATTTGCCAAGACAATATTTAATGATATCTACGTAGCACATGCTGGGCCTTATGCAGATGTACGCTCGCTTGCTTAGCGCGTAATGCCAGTTTGTACTTTGTCTGCCCACAGAAAATACAGATGAGCTCGTCAGTATCCGGATTACAGTACTTATGGGTGTTGGAGATCTGGGGTAAATACTCAATGATTATGAGGACAGTTGCCAGCATTTACTAGTCTCTTCTGATTGTGGACTGACATCTGAAAATGACAGTGCTCTCTGCAATGATCATGCCTGTAATCTGACTTTGCGGCTGTATTTAGAATTATGACATTGCTACTTTCACTACTACACTTAAAGGGATATTGTATTTGCTATATTATAGGCAATTTTTTATCTTTTGCTATCAAAACAAATCTTTATAAACACGTCAAGTTTAATATTTTTTTTTTTTTAATCTGCTTGGGTGTAAATCTAGCTGACGTATGGCTGATTTAAACCTTGCACATATCCTACTGGGCTATCATCTTGAGCTGCATCCAGTGCAGCATATAGGTGTAAATATGGTATTCATATGTCCTTTTTACAGATTTTGTTTTTGGAGGTGTACATTCCAACATCCGCCAATGTTCTGGTCAATTCCAGATTTCATAAGTCTATATCTAAATTTCCTTATTGAGTTACTGCTGAATCCATGTTCGCTTGGTGTACTGTTGACATTATACACGGCCTAGTCATGTTATTAAGACCACCTCCTGCATTTGATATTGGCAGCGCATGGCCCATGAAGTTCGTCACGTGTCATGCACTGGATTGGTGGATATATAAAGTGCGATAGGCTGTCTGCACACATCACTCGTTGCTGTCATGGGTAAAAGGGACGATTATCTGCTTTCAGGCCATGGGTGACAGTATTTCTGAAACAGGGCAGTTTGTGTGCTGCTGTGGTGAAGGTGTATCGTGACTGGACAAGTGACACCATTGTGAATAACCAACGTGAACACTGATGAGCACCATGTGCCATTGATGTGAGAGGTGAGTGTTGACACACCTGCTGACATTAACGGTTATTTTCACTCTATACTCCCGTTTGCAGACATTGCAGTGGCTCTGTTGTGGGCCATACATTACTTTGACTAGTTTATATCCTTCCGTTGTGATGAATGTCACTTTATCTTTGTGTAGTGTGTTATTAAAGCACACCAAAACTACAAACCTGAAGTGAAGATCTTTAAAAGAGAACTGTGACTCTATGATTCCTGTGGTTTTCACACGGGACCGAAGGACGTCTTGCTCGTTTGGGATGTATTCAGTTGCTGTGATCCTGTCCAACTCGTTAAGATAACTATTGTGATTAGAAGACCAGTATTGGAAACACTGTATGCAGGCAAAGAACAGATTCGTAACAAAATGCCAAGTAACCTCCAGAAAACCTTTAATGTCAAAATGATTTTTAGCTATATAAATTGTTATTCTGCTATAGTGGTGTGTTAATGGAAATTGGTCAGAATATAACATTGGTGGGGATGGAGGGAGGAGTAAATTTAATTTGATGGTCGGGCAACAGAATTTAGTGGCTAGTAACATCACTAATTGTAAATCACACCTTGTGGTGGTCCACAGTCAAACGATGTTACTGTTCACTATTCTACTGTGCTATGTGCAGCTAAATGTGATGGCACATCTTGGAGAATTGAAACGTCCCCTTGGGAGTAGCCACACCGCCGATAATTACGGTACCCCAACATTGCAGATTTTCCAGTGCAGCTCTTCAGGGTGCAAGAAGAAAGCTGTGATATTGGTGGGTGGAATGCCAGCACCTTGCATTGAACACCTCCCCCTGGACTTGATGAAACAGTGTCTTTTCAACATTATAGACAGTGTACCTTTTAGATAAAATCAGTGCACCAGCGTGCTGTATGGCATAAATGAGAATGCTGAGGAGTTACTAGATGTGTAACTTATATTCACATTCATTAAAATGCTGAACGCCCTATTGAGGATTAAGGATGGATGTCATGTGAGGAATGAGATTGTGTAGAATGCTGGGTACAGACCTGGTAGATATATCTGCCAACAGAGTGGCCGACTCAGGTAAACATATACACTTTCTGATCGGCAAGTCGATATGTCAGACGTCTCATCACAGCTGTGCAGGCATTTGAATTTGTCAGTCCCTGCAGCTAGTGTACAGGTAGTCGGCGGACCTCCTGTACACACAGCCAGATGCACCGATATATCTGCAGATACACCGGGCATCTGCTGTGCTGCTGAGCCGACGCAATGTGTCTGAGAATAATGTTCACAGATATAACGGGGGTGTACATTCATTAACCCACTAGCGATTTATCGTATATTCGCTTGCCTATTATATTGCCCAGTGTGTTCCCAGTTTGTATCATGGTGTGTTTATCATATGTTTAACAGGCTTGGGGTCGGGTGACCGGCGATCGAGATCCCGGTGGTCAGCATACTGATGCTGGCCGGCAGAGGGACAAGTGCAGCGAAGTCCCTTGGATGCTCTGTGGCTCTAGCTGCGCTCGCCACAGGTTCTATTCCCACTCTATGGGTGTCATTGACACCCACAAGTGGGAATAGCCCTGTGCCCCCTGCCAGCATCTTGGTGGCCCGGGAACCCGGCGTCTGTATGCTGACTGCTGGGATCCCAACTGACAGTCACCTGACTACATCCCATTTAACCACCCATACAGTATAATGATATCAAGAACACTAAATAGGTGAGTCTTGTAACAATCTGTAATATTTTGGGACCGAATACCGGGGGCTTGAAGCGTTTTAGATTTGGATGGCAAGGATCACAGCTGTATATGCACTTTGTATACCCTGCCTCTTCTGTCAGATATAGTATAACTCACTATGAAGCAGAGTCATTGAGTTGGTATTCTGCTGCTCTGTCAAAGGATGCCTGCACCCCATCATCTTTCCAGAGTCTCTTGATCACATCCACAAGTTCTGGAGGCATTGTGCCTTCCTCAATGGAGTCTGCCAAGTGGGAAAGTAGGCGGCCATCATCCTGTGAGAATACATAACAAGTGTGCATAGGAAGTTCAGTCAAATATTTTGGCACCTTGTCGTTACAGTAGCAATAATGTGATTACATGTAGTTCTAACTTTTAGCCAGCAGGGTGTGTCACATTCTTTATAATGAGACAATTATGTACTAAATTCAGGCCTTGTGAAACATTATTTGGTAGTTCAAGGGCTTTTTAAAAATGCATTTAGCATCTACGTAATGCTCTGCATGAAGGCCGGATATGATTAAAACAGAAATGGTAGAAGGGTCCCATTATATATTTGTAGAAACATAGCACAGATAACTTAGTAGCTTAATTGCCGTCCTTGATTCCAAACCTCATATCTCCTGTTTCCTTTTGGCTTCACTTTGTAAGCCTCGATGAGCAGGGCTATCTTCACTGCACAGCCTGATATTTATATGCCACAGTCTGCACACCCTTAATTAGTTGTACAGAGCTGTCTAATATGGTGTCTTTAGCAACACATTATCCATGTAGTTAATGGAAATTTTAAAAAAATGTTACTGTAAACACCTATTGCACCACCATATTCATATACTATATATTGAGAAATAGTGCAGAACTTTATTTTGCAGAGATGTTAGCCACTGAACATCAAAGTCCAAACACTAAGCAGGATTAAGATGTCGTTAGGTAGAAGGCTGGGCTCCATCTTGTGCATTAAAGCGCAACAAAATTTGCTGCGCTATATAAGAAACTTTAATAATAATTATCCATTGATATGATTGATGCTGTAATACATTAGATCAGGGGTTAGTCCTGAAAACATTACTTGTTGAAGGTACTTGAGGACTGGAGTTGAAAACCTTTCCATTAGATGTTTCATTTTCTGGTATTAGGCACCTAAATTAGGCTTGTTCTATAGTACAGTGTGTATTAGGAATTTTAATGTGCCAAATGAAATCCATTTTTATGATGATGTGTTGTAAATACTAGTGGATTCATTTATTTCATACTAACCGCTTTGCTTGGGTCGCCATAGTCAATACCAAGGGTGGTCATAGCACGAACAATGGACAGGATTGACTGTAACACATTGCCATAGATGATGGACTTAAACTCAATGCATTCTTCCTCCGAGTATCCATTTTGGTGTATAATCCTTGAATAATAAAACAGAAACAGGAAATCTGTATGGATTAAAGTGTGATGCAGGATACACACAATAGAGGCAGCCATTTTGTAGGATATACCAAATATTTAGGGATCTGATAATTTGTAATGAAAAACAAAACACCCATGTTACTTGAAATGTGGCCCTAAAAATACCCCTAGTATTGTGTTTTTAACTCTCAAATTAAGGAGAAATCAAGTGACTTAGTGCCACCTATTGTGTTTACTAAGGTGCGTCTGCAGTCTAAATTATGTGGATATAAGCCTTAAACATTTGTTGTGGATACATAGGTAACTGTCCCAAGAAAAACTGGGACACATAATCCCTACATATGCTCAGTGTATAATGCCACTGAGGTTCCTAGTGCATTCTCATAAATACAGGTACAGCCCACAACGTCGGCACTACGTGTAGGCAAGTGACAAAATGTAATATATATCAGTTTATGGGTTTTAGCAAAGGATAAAACCGTACAGGTACTGCGATAAACCATTGATAGGTTGTACATATAAATAGAAGGGTTGGGTTTGCTTGACCGGCGGCCTGGATCCCGACAGACAGAATTCCAAGGGGGGTGTGAACACACCGAAGCACCTGGCAGGCTCACTGCGCACACAACACTGCGGGCTCGGTGGCTTACTGCGCTTGCCACCGGTTCTAGTCCCACTCTATGGGTGTCGTGGGCGGTTCCAGTATGAATGGTCGACACTCGTTATGTCGACCACTATTGGTCAACATGGACTAATGGCCAACACATGAAAATGGTCGACAGATGAAAAGGTCTACATGAGGTGTTTTTTTTTTCTCTTACGTCCTAGAGGATGCTGGGGATTCCGTAAGGACCATGGGGTATAGACGGGCTCCGCAAGAGACATGGGCACTCTAAAGACTTTAGAATGGGTGTGCACTGGCTCCTCCCTCTATGCCTCTCCTCCAGACCTCGGTTAGATGCTGTGCCCAGAGGAGACTGGGTGCACTGCAGGGGAGCTCTACTGAGTTTCTCTGAAAAATACTTTTTGTTAGGTTTTTTATTTTCAGGGAGCACTGCTGGCAACAGGCTCGCTGCATCGTGGGACTGAGGGGAGAGAAGCAGACCTACTTAAATGATAGGCTCTGCTTCTTAGGCTACTGGACACCATTAGCTCCAGAGGGTCGGAACGCAGGTCTCGCCCTTGCCGTTCGTCCCAGAGCCGTGCCGCCGTCCTCCTCACAGAGCCAGAAGATAGAAGCCGGGTGAGTATTGAGAAGAAAAGAAGACTTCAAAGGCGGCAGAAGACATCAGATCTTCACTGAGGTAACGCTGCGCGCCATTGCTCCCACACATACACACAGCGGGCACTGTAAGGGTGCAGGGCGCAGGGGGGGGGGCACCCTGGGCAGCAATATAAACCTCAAGGGACACTGGCATTTGGATTATATACTGCGGAGTCGGTATATTAAAAAAAAAACGCCAGTATAAATAATTTGAGCGGGACCGAGGCTTGATCCTCCAGCACTAACCAGCGCCATTTTCTCCACAGCACACGGCAGAGAAGCTGGCTCCCCGGACTCTCCCCTGCTGAACATGGTTACAGAGGGCAAAACAGAGGGGAGGGGGCACATTAATTGGCGCAGTGAGTGTAATTGTATATATATTTCTATAAAAGCGCTGTACTAGCTGGGATTTTATTCCAGTGTCCGGTGTCGCTGGGTGTGTGCAGGCATACTCTCTCTCTGTCTCTCCAAAGGGCCTTATTGGGGGACTGTCTCCATATAGATATATCTCTGAGTGTGTGGGTGTGTCTGTACGCGTGTGTCGGCATGTCTGAAGCGGAAGGCTCATCTAGGCAGGAGGTGGAGCAGATGATTGTGGTGTCTCCGTCGGCAACGCCGATACCTGATTGGTTGGATATGTGGAATGTTTTAAATGCAAATGTGTCTTTATTACATAAGAGATTGGACAAAGCAGAGTCCAGGTATAAAACAGGGAGTCAATCCATGGCTTTGACTGTCACTGGGCCCTTCTGGGTCTCAGAAACGTCCACTGTCCCAAGTAGCAGACACTGATACTGACACGTATTCTGACTCCAGTGTCGACTACGATGATGCGAGGTTACACCCAAGGGTGGCCAAAAGTATTCATTATATGATTATTGCAATAAAAGATGTTTTGCATATCACAGATGACCCCTCTGTCCATGACACGAGGGTATGCATGTTTAAGGAAAAGAGACCTGAGGTAACTTTTCCCCATCTCATGAGCTGAATGAGTTATTTGAAAAAGCTTGGGAAACTCCAGATAAGAAACTGCAGATTCCCAAGAGAATTCTTATGGCGTATCGTTTCCCGCGACAGGACAGGTTACGGTGGGAATCCTCACCCAAGGTGGACAAGGCTTTAACGCGCTTGTCCAAAAAGGTGGCGCTACCATCCCCAGACACGGCAGCCCTCAAGGATCCTGCTGACCTTGCTCAGACCGGCAATAGCGTCGGCTTGGGTTTGTAGCGCTGTAGCAGCTTGGGTGGATACCTTGTCAGCTGACATTGATACCCTAGATAGGGATACCATTTTATTGACCATAGCTCACATTAGAGACGCAGTCTTATATATGAGAGACTCTCAGAGAGACGTTGGGCTGCTGGGTTCGAGAGCCAACACCATGGCGATTTCTGATAGGCGAGCCCTGTGGACCGCCAATGGACGGGTGATGCCGATTCAAAGAGGCATATGGAAGTTTTGCCTTACAAGGGTGAGGTTTTATTTGGGGAAGGTCTCGCGGACCTGGTTTCCACAGCTACCGCGGGTAGATCGACTTTTTTACCTTATGTTCCCCCACAGCAAAAGAAAACACCACAATATCAGATGCAGTCCTTTCGGTCGCATAAGTCTAGAAGAGGTCGGGGCTCTTCCTTCCTCACCAGAGGTAAGGGTAGAGGGAAAAGAATGCCTGCTACAGCTAGTTCCCAGGAGCAGAAGTCCTCCCCGACTTCTACTAAATCCACCGCATGACGCTGGGGCTCCTCTGAGGGGGTCCGCGCCGGTGGGGGCACGTATTCGACTCTTCGGCCATGTCTGGGTTCAGTCAGACGTGGATCCTTGGGCAATGGAAATTGTATCCCAAGGCTACAAGCTGGAATTCGAAGACGTGCCTCCTCGCCGGTTTTTCAAATCGGCTTTACCAGCTTCTTCCCCAGAAGGGGAGATAGTTTTAGCTGCAATCCAAAAACTGTGTCAACAACAAGTGGTTGTCGAGGTTCCCCTAGTTTAACAGGGGAAGGGGTACTATTCAACCCTATTTGTGGTCCCGAAACCAGATGGTTCGGTCAGACCCATTCTAAATTTAAAATCCCTAAACCTGTACTTGAAAAAGTTCAAATTCAAGATGGAATCGCTCCGGGCAGTTATCTCCAGCCTGGAAGGGGGGGGGGATTTTATGGTGTCACTAGACATAAAGGATGCATACCTTCATGTCCCCATATATCCCCCTCATCAGGCGTACCTGAGATTCGCTGTACAGGACTGTCATTACCAGTTTCAGACGTTGCCGTTTGGGCTTTCCACGGCCCCGAGGATTTTCACCAAGGTAATAAGGGAAATGATGGTGCTCCTGCACAGGCAGGGAGTCACAATTATCCCGTACTTGGACGATCTCCTGATAAAAGCGAGATCGAGAGATCAGTTGTTGAAAAGCGTGTCGCTCTCCCTGAGAGTGCTGCAGCACCATGGCTGGATTCTAAATCTACCAAAGTCGCAGTTGGTTCCAACGACTCGGCTATCTTTCTTAGGCATGATTCTGGACACGGAACAAAAGAGGGTTTTTCTCCCGTTGGAAAAAGCCCAGGAACTCCAGAACATGGTCAGAGACCTGTTACAAACCGAAAAGAGTGTCAGTCCATCAATGCACTCGAGTACTGGGAAAAATGGTGGCAACCTACGAGGCCATCCCCTTCGGCAGGTTTCATGCGAGGACATTTCAGTGGGACCTTCTGGACAAGTGGTCCGGGTCCCATCTTCAAATTCATCAGAAAATAAGCCTGTCCCCCAGGGCCAGGGTGTCTCTCCTGTGGTGGCTGCAGAGTGCTCATCTTCTAGAGGGTTGCAGGTTCGGCATTCAAGACTGGGTTCTGGTGACCACGGACGCGAGCCTCCGAGGATGGGGAGCAGTCACACAAGGAAGAAATTTTCAGGGAACATGGTCAAGCCAGGAGGCTTGTCTGCACATCAACATACTGGAATTAAGGGCCATATACAACGGCCTACGTCAAGTGGAGAATCTTCTTTGCGAACTACCGGTTCTGATTCAATCAGACAACGTCACAGCCGTGGCTCATGTAAACCGCCAAGGCGGGACAAAGAGCAGAGTGGCAATGGCGGAAGATACACGGATTCTGCGCTGGGCGGAAAATCACGTAAGCGCTCTGTCAGTAGTCTTCATTCCGGGAGTGGACAACTGGGAAGCAGACTTCCTCAGCAGACACGAGCTCCATCCAGGAGAGTGGGGACTTCATCAAGAAGTTTTTGCAGAGATAACAAGTCTTTGGGGACTTCCTCAAATAGACATGATGGCGTCACGCCTCAACAAGAAGCTTCTGAGGTATTGTTCCAGGTCAAGGGACCCTCAGGCAGTAGCGGTAGACGCCCTGGTGACACCATGGGTGTTTCAGTCGGTCTATGTATTCCCTCCTCTTCCTCTCATCTCCAAAATATTGAGAATCATAAGAAGAAAAAAAGTGCAGACAATACTCATTGTTCCAGATTGGCCTCGAAGGGCCTGATATTCAGATCTTCAGGAGATGCTCACAGAAGATCCATGGCCTCTTCCTCTCAGGGAGGACCTGTTGCAGCAGGGGCCCTGCGTGTTCCAAGACTTACAGCGGTTACGTTTGACGGCATGGCGGTTGAACACCGAATCCTAGCTGGAAAAGGTATTCCGGAAGAAGTCATCCCTACTCTGATGAGGGCTAGGAAGGAGGTGACGGCGAAACATTATCACCGTATCTGGAGGAAGTATGTTTCTTGGTGTGAAGCCAAGAATGCTCCTTCGGAAGATTTCCACCTAGGCCGTTTTCTCCACTTTTTACAGACAGGAGTGGATATGGATATGAAGTTAGGCTCCATTAAGGTACAGATTTCGGCCCTTTCTATATTCTTTCAGAAGGAATTGGCTTCTTTCCCAGAAGTCTAGACTTTTGTAAAAGGAGTGCTGCACATCCAGCCTCCTTTTGTGTCCCCAGTGGCACCATGGGACCTTAATGTGGTGTTACAGTTCCTTAAGTCACGCTGGTTTGAACCTCTTCAAACAGTGGAGTTGAAATTTCTCACTTGGAAAGTGGTCATGTTGTTAGCCTTGGCATCTGCGAGGCGGGTGTCCGAATTGGCGGCTTTGTCTCACAAAAGCCCCTATCTGATTTTCCATGTGTATAGAGCAGAGTTGAGGACTCGTCCTCAATTTCTGCCTAAGGTGGTTTCATCGTTTCATATGAACCAACCTATTGTGGTGCCTGTGGCTACGGGGGACTTGGAGGATTCCAAGTCTCTTGATGTAGTCAGGGCCTTAAAAGTTTATGTAGCCAGGACGGCTCGGATTAGGAAAACAGAGGCACTGTTTGTCCTGTATGCAGCCAACAAGGTTGGCGCCCCTGCTTCTAAGCAGACTATTGCCCGCTGGATCTGTAACACGATTCAGCAGGCTCATTCTACGGCTGGATTGCCGGTACCAAATTCGGTAAAGGCCCATTCCACTAGGAAGGTGGGCTCTTCTTGGGCGGCTGCCTGAGGTGTCTCGGCATTGCAACTTTGCCGAGCGGCTACTTGGTCGGGTTCAAACACTTTTGCTAATTTCTACAAGTTTGATACCTTGGCTGAGGAGGACCTCATATTTGCTCAATCGGTGCTGCAGAGTCATCCGCACTCTCCCGCCCGGTCTGGAGCTTTGGTATAATCCCCATGGTCCTTACGGAATCCCCAGCATCCTCTAGGACGTAAGAGAAAATAAGATTTTAAACCTACCAGTAAATCTTTTTCTCCTAGTCCGTAGAGGATGCTGGGCGCCTGTCCCTGTGCGGACTAAATTCTGCAAGGCTTGTATATAGTTATTGCTTACATAAGGGTTATGTTACAGTTTTTATCAGTCTCGGGCTGATGCTGTTTTGTTTCATACTGTTAACTGGTTCGTATATTCCATGTTATACGGTGTGGATGGTGTGGGCTGGTATGAATCTTGCCCTTGGATTAACAAAAATCCTATCCTCGTACTGTCCGTTTCCTCTGGGCACGGTTTCTCTAGCTGCGGTCTGGAGGAGGGGCATAGAGGGAGGAGCCAGTGCACACCCATTCTAAAGTCTTTAGAGTGCCCATGTCTCCTGCGGAGCCCGTCTATACCCCATGGTCCTTACGGAATCCCCAGCATCCTCTACGGACTAGGAGAAAAAGAATTACTGGTAGGTTTAAAATCTTATTTTTTTACTTTTTTGGTGTAGTTTTCTGCGTAAAGTGACGGGGAACCCCAATTAGTGCACCTCGTCCCCTCGCACAAGGTGTTTCGCTGCGCTCGGCACAGGTTACCGTTCCCAATCGTAGTCCAAGTGGATCGTAAAGTATGAAAAAGTTCCAAAAAAGAAAAAAAAATTGAAAAACTCATCAACCTTTTCATGCGTCGACCATTTGTCCATGTCGACCATTAGTGGTTGACCTAATGAGTGTTGACCTTAACATTGTCGACCATCTGAACGGATACCGTCGTGGACATCCACAAGTGGGAATAGTACTTGGTCCCCTGCTGGCATTCTGGCTGCGGGGATCCTGGCATCTGTATGCTGACTACCGGGATCATAACTACATCCCAAATAGATCCTATTTTTTTTTTCCCCAAGTATTACTTACTTCATCTGCTTGACAATTGTGCTCTTTCCAGACTCTCCAGCACCTGCAGAGAGAATATTATTTCTATAACATCTGTAGTAAATATACATACTGTGACATAGCTATTGGAAATGTGCCACAACATTCAGTGTGAATGACGTGTCAAAGCTAACCTACAGCATCTTACCAGTATTAATGCAGTTCTATCAATATACTGTAGAATGTAGTCTGGAACCAGTGGTCCAGAGGACTGCTGTATGCATCTTGTAGCAAACAGGTGTACTTATCCCTCATACCAACTTGGAGTAGTTCACCGAATTCTTATTATAACTGTTCCTAACGAGTTGCTTCTTTAATATAGGTTAGGCTAGGGGAATAGATGTTTAAAATGGTTATAGACCTGATTTGAAGCAATTTCTCCGTCGTGGGATGGCACCACTATACTTAGGATCAGTTCTGATTCACCATTTGGGACCTTCACTGATGATAATAGCTACTCTGCTGCTATTAGCAAGAGGGGGAGCAGGCGCCATTTGGTGCTGGATGATTTCAATTGTCTGCAGCCAGCTATACTCCTAAAGATTTTCTTTCCAACCAGCCAACTAGTTTGCGACTTCTTATGATAACGTGGTATGTGTGAGAGTAAATGACAACTGACCATTTGCTCCCAGATGCCAGAGACTGAACAAAAATGGTCATTCAGACAAATTAATTGAATCACATAAACTGAAATATAACCAACTTGTCTGAATGACTATTTTCATGTGGTGTTTAGGAGCAAAGGGCCGATTTGTCATTTGCTCCCATTTACTAGTAGATTTTCATTCCAACCAGCATGAGTCTTCGGTTTATCAGCGAACAGCAGATATGATCATTCATACACACTATACAATAAAACAGGTCGACCATCCGATTGTTGGCAAATTCGTACAATAATTATATTGTGTGCACCTGGCTTTAGTGTGTCTTGCAGACAGAGTTTGTTAAGAACTGCTGTAAGCAACTTTCATGCTGGGACCATGCAATTATGTCTTGGTATGGAGAGGTGTGCAGTAACGGGTTGAATCCCTTGCCCGGTGTTTTTGAAAGCCGTGTATCATCACTATATATACTTGTACTATGCCTGTTGTACAACACTGTTCTTGTATATATAATGTTCAGTCAGCCAAGCATCCTTGTCTTAATATTATCCTTTATTTATCTGGCACCACAAGGGGTCCACATCGCCTTACAATGTACATAAACAGAATCTGAATAAAACAAGAAATAAGTGACTTAGGGGTCTATTTAGTAAGCCGTGGATGGAGATAAAGTACCAGCCAATCAGCTCCTATCTGCCATGTTACAGGCTGGGTTTGAAAAATGACATTGAAGAGCTGGTTAGCTGGTCTGGGCTATCTCTGTCCACTTTACCTCCATCCAGGGTTTAGTAAATAGACCCCTTACAGTATAGAACATAGCAGGACATGGGCATGTTTTCTAAACATTGCTGCATTAGCAGTCATAATGCCCAAATAATCAGCAGGGTCAGCAGAAGCCAAGCGTTTGGTGCTAATGCAGGCAGTGGGGATGAGATGATGGTACTCAGGAGGTCCCTGCTCCTGAGTGTAAAATAAGCCCCAAACTACAGTATTATGCTTTCAGAACAACCCACGTCTGAGTAGGCTAAATAGTTGACTCACAACCTTGGAGCCACCTACTGGCTCATTCCCAGTTGCACTGTCCATATGTTTCTGGTGTGGTTTACATGGATGTAATCGCAGCTTGTAGCTGAGCTTGGTGAAGGATTTTTTTAGTGGGATGTGAGCTCCTGCGAGCAAAATAGAATGTATTCACAATGCATTAGTGCGTTGCATGGGAACACCACTGTGTGCATATCCCTGGAGTAGTGGTTATTGAATACTGTTCTTAAACTTTTCATGTAAGTCTAATTTTAAAGGAAGTCTGGATAAAATCTACAGTTAGCTATTGACATGATTAGTGACATTTCTAATGAAAACATCACACAGGACCCAGAAGTGTTAAAGATGAAGATTCCCCTCTTTGGGTAGCAATTCAATGCTGCCCCATTAATGGTATGTGCATGGCACCAAGGAGAGAGTGGTAAGCTCAGAAAATCATCTGACAACAATTACGGTGGCTGTGAGCGTAAGCCTATATGTAGCTCAGTTTGCAGCCAGCCTGGGATTCATAGGAACCTCAAGATATTTTTAACAGTCTTGGAATAATGGAGATGAACGCACGGTCTTTGAATACAACATTTTTCTAGCTAACAAAGAGCAAGGGATTGTTAGAAGCAGTGTATTCACGATATTTATTTTAATGGTGTTTGAACAATATAAAGAGTTCTCTAGATAGAATACTGATCCCTTTGACATGCTTCTAATGATTTGTGAGCATTACTCTTCTACTAATCACACTCAGAAGTCAGCCAGCTAATGACTGTCAGATGCTGTTCTTATTATAGTATAGGATTAGGGTCATCACGGTAGAGTACCAAGTGTGTGTGTGTGTGTGTGTGTGTGTGTGTGTGTGTGTGTGTGTGTGTGTGACTGTCCGCACTAATTCTGTTAGTGCTAAATGACATAAACTTTTGTATTATTTGCATATTTATCTGTGATTAATCATGTCAGATGCTGTGATCTCTAATAATGCCATGTCACAGAAGCTGTGTCCAGTATGCTGGTGCTATACAAAATAAGTGATGATGATGATAATAATAATAATCTATGTCATATCACCATTGCCCAACAGAACATGACTTATAGTGTTTTCTGATATTATTAGTCACATGATCTATTAAACCCGCTGAATGCTTTGGTCCTAGTTTACTGTTGCATGTTTATATAGCTTATTGTCATCCCATCGTGTCTTCTCTTCTCCCTCTGGTAGATGAAGCCAGCAAGTTGAGTAATAGTGCAGATCTAATTTAAGCAGAACATGTAACTTTTATGACAGCTCCTAGTTAAAGTAAGAACTGTCGTGAGGCTGTCATGGTCTGTATACTGAGAACCAGAATTGAGCAAGCTTTCTGCCCTCTACTGCACAGGAGAGTTCTATTCTCCCTTGACTGACAGATAAAATAGTTTGTACTAAATAAACTATTTACATATTTGTTGTGAAACATTAATTAACAATAAATTAATTTCTTACCAAGCAGCAACAGTTTAACAGTCTTGGCATCTTTTGCTGCATCCTCCTGCAGTTTTTTCTCTAGTTCCTTGGATCTTTTTGCCAACTCCTTGTCTTCTGCACTTGCTCCACTGCCCATCTCTGTCTCCCCACCTTCTATGTCAAGCGTCCCAGACTCCTCCAGCGCCTGTAATACAGGTGTCTGCGTCCTCCCGTCTTGTACCTCGGTGCCCTCCACCTTGTGAGAGATGTCTTGCAATCTGTCCACTGTACCTGGGGGGGCTTGTGTCCCCTATGTTCTTTGCAGATAATATTGGGGTCTCACTCACATGTAATTGTTCTGCATTAAGATTCTTACTTGTTACTGTACTTCCAATTATCCAGATTTGGGCTTTGCCACAATCTTATAGTTTGTATACAACTCTTGGACGGCTTCTTGTCTGTCACTGTCTTCTCTCCATTCCTTTTTTGGGTTTCTTACTACTCTTTGTTCAGACAGTCTCATACGTGGAGATGTTCTTTGCTCTGCCTGGAGTCTTCCTCAACTTTCAGTCCCTCTATGGTTACTTCTTGCTCCTCGTTCTCTTCTCTGTCTTTTTCTGAACACTCTTAGATGAAGTTCATGTGCTGAAAGGTTTCCTGCCATCACCTGACCTAAGAAATCCAATTATAGGCTTCTAAGCTTAAAGATAAAGGCATGGGGGTGGGTGAAGCTTTTGGACTTAAAGTAGGGAGCAAAATTCTGTTTGAGAATTGGTCTCTTGAGAATTGTGATCAGAATATTACAAACTGTATCCACTGCTCCCTTAAATATTGAATACTGAAGTCATCTGCATTGGGGCACCACTATAATTGCACTGGTTGTTGAATCACAATTTAAACAATGTAGCGTTCTGGTGGAAGGTCATAGACTTAGTTAAATAGCTGGGCCATTGGATCATCCCATACTACTTAAGTCAATCCTGCTATAATTAGCAAAAGATTGAGAGTGACACCATATGCCAAAGGAAATATATACATATGGAGCAGAAGAACATATTCAACTCCAAGCTCTCTTTGCTTAACCTACACAGAACATCTTTCACAATGCCATTTTCTGCCTCCCTGGCACACATAACACCCTGCCAACATAACAGTTGCTGTACCATCGCCTAGGTCATGCTGATTCAATGTGACAGGTACCAACTGCTTTTAATCCCACAGCTTTGCTGCCAGGATCTCCTGACACAGGAATCAGACGTCCATATTAAGCTCTGTAAAGTGGAGGATTTCACAGTTAATCCTGATTTGCTCTGTCCTTGCTCTGGCTTCTACACAATGATTTGCAGATACACTTTCCAATTTTTACACACAGGCTCAGAATAACCATTCAATTGACCTGGGGATTCAACAAACACTAACTGGACTCTCACTAGGTTAAGATATTTTTATTTAATCTTGAAACAGCTGAACAGCTCTATACAACATATAACTATGTAATTACAGAAAGCAGTCAGCTTTCTAAGAATAATATTGATGCTTTTTATTTTTAGATAAGTACCTAAAGTGTCCAGGTGGGCCCGTCCCATCATAATTTAAGATAATTATATTTATTCCAGTGGTCTTTGAATAGTCATAGTCCGCCTGTCTCCTCATTTACTCTGTCTTAATTGGAAAACTCTGGTTAGATCTGACTAATACCAGCCACCTGAGGTTGCACCTGTAACATCAGTGCATTTGTCTAATGCCTCCTTATGTAGGAGTTGTCTGCCCTAAGGTATTTCACCACTCACAAACTTAGGACATTTCAGCATTTATTAAGTGACTTTGTGGTGGTTGTCCTGCTTTGTTGTGACTTATCTTTGTCAGCGGAAACAATGTAATGGGTGGGAGTATACGGCTGGGTAGCCATCGGCTGGTAGTGCTTCCATAGAAGTGCTGACATAAAAGTGTTATTATAAAAATAGCGTTATACCTGCGTTAATTTATATCATCAGCTGTTATCGATTGTGAACTTGTGAACCAACTCCTCATCACTCTTTGTGCTCAACGGGTATGATTCTTGGAACTGCACATCCCAGCAAGTTGTACTGCATTTGCTGATGATCTCAAATGAATATCTTTTTTTTGTATTTTTTTACCTTTGTAAAGATATAGTTGGCTGCCTTATTGGTATGTAATGTCTGTTTTTCTAAGCTAATTTATGGCCTTAGCTTAAAGGGGGATTGTATTGGGTGGAGTTTGCAATCATTGCATTCACATGGCTATTGTTCCTATTTAAAGTCTAGTATACATCTGGATAGCCATCGGCTGGTAGTGCTTCCATAGAAGTGCTGACATAAAAGTGTTATTATAAAAATAGCGTTATACCTGCGTTAAACCGAAGGAAAACAGAAGGGAAACATCAACACACCAACACTACCACAAATGGTCTGCCTTAATGCCTCAAAAGTATGTAATTCATCTTATGCATATTATCTGTTTTTTTAAAACCTATGAAAAGTCATCCCCAATCTGCTCTCTACAGTTCTCTCTTATGCAAACTCATGTATGTTTCTTGATGTAATGATTTCTTGTAATTGTCATTGCATGTGTGGGGAAGTTGCTCGGTGAAACAGTTAATTATTGCATACTGACTGGTGTTTACCTCCTTTGAACATTTGCCCATTGTGGTCAGGTGTACTATATCTTTATATTTAGTAAGGTGTAGTCATGGTGTAAAGGACAGAGTATGATTACTGATTAGTAAAAGAAAACAAATACTGGGCAACATCCCCAAACAGGTAATTTCAACTTTAAACTTGTCATTTATTTTGTACGCTCTGGACATGGCTACTAATAACAAATGCACAGACAAAATTCTTAAAGCTATGTCTGCAAATGCTAGGAGCTTAGGAGACAAAATTCCAGAGCTAATTGCGATAATGACAAGGGATAACCTGGATTTTGTGGCAATTACAGAGTCTTGGTGCAATGAGAATCATGACTGGGACATAGCTATACCAGGATACAATTTATTTAGGAAGGATAGAATAGGAAGAATAGGAGGAGGGGTAGCAATGTATGTGAAAAAAAGCATAAATGCTACTTTAATACAAAATATTGAAGCCAAAACTGAGGCCCTTTGGGTCACCATAGAAACCGGGAAGAAGGACATTATTCGCATTGGGGTAATCTATAGACCACCAGGCCAGGGGCAGGATTTGGACAGGAACCTATTGTTGGACATCTCTAAAATGGTTTTAAAGGGAGAAGTCATAATCATGGGAGACTTTCATTTACCTGATGTAAATTGGGAGGGGTCTTTTGCAAGTTCAGCTATAATTGGCAAATTTCTACATTCCTTACAGGGAGCATCTCTCAAGCAATTGGTGAGGGAGCCCACTCGCAAAGACTCAATATTAGATTTGATTCTTACAAATGGTGATAGGATATCTGATATATATGTGGGTGAGCACCTGGGATCCAGTGATCATCAAGCAGTATGGTTTAGTATAAAGACAGGATCCAAAATGGGGAGATGTTTAAGTGATTCATTGGCAGACTGGAGGAACTTGGAAGGAGTGCAGGAGAGGTGGAAAAAACTGAAAAGTGCAATACTAAGTGCAACAGACCTTTGTATCAAAATGGTTAGGAAAAGCACCAGGAAAAGGAAGCCAGTGTGGTTCACAAAAGAAGTATCAACTAATGTGAAAGCAAAAAAGATGGCTTTTAGGAAATACAAACAGACTCAAAATAATAACGACAAAGAGGTATATCTGGACAGACGGAAGGATGCTAAGAAAGTGATCAGACATGCAAAGGCAGAAGCTGAGGAGAAAATGGCCCAGTCAGTAGATAAAGGGGGGCAAAACTTTTTTTAAGTATATAAGTAAAAGGAGAAAATCAAATGGAGGAATAATAAGACTTAAGACAGAGAGTGAGCATTTGGTGGAGGGAGACAAGGCAATAGCAGATCACCTAAATAATTATTTTTGCTCAGTATTTACTGCAGAAGAAGGGATGGGGCCACAGTTAAGTTCCAAGGACATTCATAAAAATAAGGTAGATGAAAATACATTTACAGAGTAGAAGGTCCTAACAGAACTTTCAAAACTAAAAGTGGATAAATCAATGGGACCAGATGGGATACACCCAAGGATACTCAAAGAGCTAAAAGATGTGCTGGTTACACCTTTGACAGAATTATTTAACCAGTCACTAAATACAGGTGCTATTCCAGAGGACTGGAAAAGAGCAAATGTAGTTCCACTGCACAAAAGTAGAAGCAAGGAAGAAGCCAGTAACTACAGACCAGTAAGCCTTACATCAGTAGTAGGGAAAGTAATGGAAAAACTATTAAAAGAAAGAGTAGTGGAATATCTTAAATCAAACAACGTACAGGATCCAAAACAGCATGGATTTACTGGTCGGAGATCATGCCAAACAAATCTTATTGACTTTTTTGACTCTGTGACGAAAATAATAGATCAAGGGGGAGCTGTAGATGTAGCATATCTAGACTTTAGTAAGGCATTTGACACTGTCCCACATCGCAGACTGCTAAATAAACTTGAAAGCCTGGGGGTGGATTATAAATCCGTTAAATGGATAAGAACCTGGTTGCAGGATAGGAAACAGACAGTCGTAGTTAATGGAGTGCAATCTATGGAGGGAAATGTTACCAGTGGAGTACCCCAGGGATCTGTACTTGGTCCAGTTCTCTTTAATATCTTTGTTGGTGACAGTGCAGATGGTATTGAAGGGAAGATATGCCTTTTTGCAGATGATACAAAGATATGCAACAGGGTAGACACACCGGGAGGGGTAAAACAAATGATTAATGACCTAGGTAGGCTTGAGAAATGGTCAAGAACGTGGCAACTACAGTTTAATGCTAAAAAATGTAAAATCATGCACTTGGGTCTCAAAAACCCAAAGGCTAAATATAGTATCAAGGGTACTATAATGGAAACTACTGAGGAGGAAAGATATTTAGGAGTCACTATTTCAAGTGACTTGAAGGCAGGAAAGCAATGCAACAAAGCAATGAGAAAGGCAAGTCAGATGCTTGGTTGCATAGGGAGAGGAATCAGTAGCAGGAAAAAAAAAAAGTGATAATGCCACTGTATAGGTCATTGGTACAGCCCCATCTGGAATACTGTGTCCAGTTCTGGAGACCCTATCTCCAGAAGGATATAAATACATTAGAGAGTGTACAAAGAAGGGCAACTAAAATGGTGCATGGCCTACATCACAAAACTTACCCGGAAAGGCTAAAAGATCTTAACATGTATAGTTTGGAGGAGAGAAGGGAAAGGGGACACATGATAGAAACTTTCAAATATATCAAGGGTCTTAACAAAGTTCAGGAGGGAAACATTCTTCAAAGGAAAATAAGTATTAGAACTCGAGGGCATACATTGAGACTGGAGGGGGGAAGGTTCAGGGGAAATTTAAGGAAAAATTACTTCACAGAAAGGGTAGTGGATAAGTGGAATAGCCTCCCATCAGAGGTGGTAGGGGCTAAGACTGTAGGGCAATTTAAACATGCTTGGGACAGGCATATGAATATCCTTACAAAGAATTAAGGTTAAAAAAGGGTTGAGATTGCCTAAAGGATAAAATAAAAAAGGGGCAGACTAGATGGGCCAAGTGGTTCTTATCTGCCATCAAATTCTATGTATGAGCAATAAGTTGCACCGGAAGTACTTTGGCCCAGATTTATCAAGCCTTGGAGAGAGAGAAATTGCATGGAGATAAAGGTCCTAACTGCCATGTTACAGGATGTGTTTAGAAAATGACAGGAGCTGGTTGATTGGTACTTTATCACCGTGCAATTTATCACTCTCCAAGGCTTTATAACTCTGGGCCTTTATATGAACAGGAAGCTACAATCTGTAGGGCTCAATATACAGTATAAAGACCATGGACTGGTCTTTTAGTGATGTGAGGTGGGATAGTACATTCATAATGTATCCTACTGACACTATCAGTTAATACCATCTCTAAGTTTGTGTTAAAACCAAAGGGTCCATTTAAAAAGCTCCTGCACTATCAAACATGTATCACTGCAATATAACAAGCTGGGGCACGAAGAAACCCCACTCCTTTTTAAGGGTTTTCTCCTCACTGGCAGCCCAAGGCTGAGGACATGCACATGTGTGACTAACGTCCAGCAAATCTTCCCCATTTTCTGTGTTCCTCTTGTATTGTTAAAGCCATCCTGTGTTAGCAGTAATTAGTTGTGAACTATGCTGGCCCTCATTCCGAGTTGATCGGTCGCAAGGCGAATTTAGCAGAGTTACACACGCTAAGCCGCCGCCTACTGGGAGTGAATCTTAGCTTCTTAAAATTGCGACCGATGTATTCGCAATATTGCGATTACTAACTAATTAGCAGTTTCAGAGTAGCTCCAGACTTACTCTGCCTGTGCGATCAGTTCAGTGCTTGTCGTTCCTGGTTGACGTCACAAACACACCCAGCGTTCGCCCAGGCACTCCCACCGTTTCTCCGGCCACTCCTGCGTTTTTTCCGGAAATGGTAGCGTTTTCAGCCACACGCCCCTGAAACGCCGTGTTTCCGCCCAGTAACACCCATTTCCTGTCAATCACATTACGATCGCCGGAGCGAAGAAAAAGCCGTGAGTAAAAATACTTTCTTCATAGTAAAGTTACTTGGCGCAGTCGCAGTGCGAACATTGCGCATGCGTACTAAGCGGATTTTCACTGCGATGCGATGAAAAATACCGAGCGAACAACTCGGAATGAGGGCCTATGCTTTTCAGCACTTGTTTGACTAAAGGGCCCCATACACTGCAACGATATGTCTGAGGCTGAAGTCGGATGTAATTTCCCTTGAACTCCCCCGGGAGTGATTCCATACCATTTGGTACTTTTGTGCTATTTTTGCATAAGATATATCGCATGCGATTGATGAAGCCGCTATACATCGCATGCAATATATCGTACGGCATACAATTGTACCATGAGATATATCTGATGGGCTGAATAGAGGTCTAAGGGGGCTGGGAGTGTCCTGAGAATGCCAGTCATACTTCCCTGTGATACATTGCATGCGATATATCACATGCACAAAAAACACACTTTTTTCCATCCGATTCCATTCAATTCCGATATATCATTAGTGCAGCACCAACGACCTAGGGGCTCCTATCCGACAGCCACGGGGACGCGCATCAGATTGGGTACGATCTAAAACACTTACGATTGTACACAATTTCATACAATATATCAGACGGATATATCAGAATTGTATGAAATCGTGTAAAATCGTACTAGTGTAAGGACCTTATTCAGCATCAGTTGCAGATTTACTAATTTAGCAAAACTACAAACGCTTGCGATCGCATGCTGGGGGCCTCCCAGCACAGAGCAAGGCTGCCCTGCATGCAAATGCACACCAGCGATACGATCGCAATTCAATTGAAGTCGCATCACTGAATTAGGGATGCCCCCTGCCTGTGATGGCAGGCGCAGGGTGGCCATGTTTTCCACTGCAGCGGCCACGTGTGATGCCCCAAAAATGGATCCGCCCCGTCTCCGTTTGAGCTGACCCACCCCTGCAACGCTGCGTCGTCTTCCCGCGTACGCCTCTGTTGGTCAATCAGACAGAGGCGTTCGCATTAGTGAGATGCTATCACATCTCCCTTGCCCGCTCACACACAGTACGGGCCGTGTACATGCGCACTTGGCATATATTCGACGAGATGCGATCGCCTCTCAGTAGCGACCCATGCTGAATAGGGTCCAAAGACTGCAGTCCATACAGAGCATGGTGTTATTAATGCAGCACAAAGAAAGATATGTCTGAGATGGTGTTTGCTACAGTAGCTACGCTTTTTGGCACCTGTTAAATTGTCATAGAGGAAGGCAGAAAGTGGCACAAATTTTTTTTTTTAACATATAAGAGAAATCAGTGTTTTCCTCTAGGTAAATGTGAGGAGCGGAGAAGAACCCTTTCTTTGACCTTTTCACAATAGGAAGGGCTTATCTCAACCTCATAAACAGACCACCTTCCTTTAGTTCTGTGCAAAAATTCTCTAACATCGTCCAAAGTGGAGTCCGCCTTCAAACTTGCTGCATTTCCACCTCTTCAAGCTCTTTTAAACACAAGTGGAGCCCTGGCAGCTATTGCAGAACTAAATGTGTCCATCTTGTTTTGCAATGTTCTGTGGGGTGGCACAAAATTGGGGGTGTGATTACAGCAACAGAAATCCATTTTCTGCACTGTCATGCAGTAAGCGATTTACAGTGATAAAACTATAATAATAATAATTATTATTATTATTATTATCATCAAACAGCTTTAACCAGCTGTGAAATCTCCAGCCATACACAATGCATGGCCAGAGATTTCACAGCTGGTTAGAGTTGTTTGGTGGGTTTCCATAATAATAAAAATAATAATTATTATTATTATTAACAAACGAGAGTATGTCATATGTTCACTACCTAGGAAACTGCAAGCCAATCACTCATCACTCTGATCTACAGTAGGTCCTGTAAGTACTTCAGAGTGATACAAAGAGTGGCTTCATCTTTCAAGGTAGCAGACGGGAAATGTTTTTTAATACCCCTTTCGCAAATGCAGCTATATTCCGGGTTTTTGCACATGAACACTCATTAACCCGGGATTCTGCATGTGTGAAAGACAATCTGAGATTAAGTCCCGAGTCACATGTCTGAAAGCAGCATCACAGATTCTGTTATTTGGTTGTTGGACCTGAGGGTTGCGTGTCTATGCAGTTTGTTCAACCAATGACTGCACACACTTGCCAGTATAATGATGAATGACTGAATTTAATATATACTTATTAAATATCCAGTGTATTTCAATTAGTTATTTTTTGGGGGACAGACTGAATTTTTGCAGCAATTAAGAGCATACTTAGGGCTAAATGTTCATATTTGCCGATGTACCTATTTTTGCTTTTTGAGGCCATCAAGAAAAGTGGTTTCTTATTAACTTTGAACTTTTCAATTACAGGTAATTTGTTGATAGGGTTTTATGTACCTTAGATCATTAGTCTCCTATTGGACTAGCCACAGTTCTCAAAGGTGTTATGTACCTTAGCTCATTAGTCTTCTATTGGACTAGCCACAGTTCTCAAAGGTTTTATGTACCTTAGATCATTAGTCTCCTATTGGACTAGCCACAGTTCTCAAAGGTGTTATGTACCTTAGATCATTAGTCTTCTATTGGACTAGCCACAGTTTTTAGAAAACACATTCTGTATTATAGAGAGTAAAAAAATTACATTGACGACAAGAGAACTGCTCCTTACTAGATCTGCTTTGCAAATGACAGATCATCTCTGTCAGCTTCTATTTTATAAAGAGCGACTTGGCTGTGATTGGTGAGATCATGGGAAAGCTGCTTTGTAATTAACAGTTGAATATATAATTCATGAACAATCCGAGCAAAGCTGACCTGTATTAAATAGAAGATGTCAGGCTTCTTACCTGTCATTCATGGCATGGCTCTTTGATTGCTACTGTAAACTGCAGTCATGGAATAAACATAAGGACTCATCACTGAATGTAGGTGAGCAATGACAGAGATAATGAGGGTATGTGTTGGGGAGACTTTGTCATGCATTGATGTGTTTATATTATTGTGTTTTCCTGTTTCTACAAGTGTCAGCATATCCAAGTACACAGACCCACCTTGTTGATGGCTTCCAGCACCTGAGATTCTCTCTTGGTTGCTCAGGCGGCTCCGAGCCTCCCCTAGTATGTGCAACGTGAGTCGTGCTTTACATCCTTCCTGTTGATTACCAGGAAGTGGATCTGCGCTGAACTGCTTAACCGCCAATTGCCAACCTGGGACAGATCTAGGGGTCTATAGGGGTCATGTACTACCCCTTGGAGAGAGATAAAGTAGCAGTCAATCAGCTGCTAACTGCCATGTTACAGGCTGTGTTTGAAAAATGACAGGAGCTGGCTGGTTGGTACTTTATCTCTGTCCATTTTATCTCTCGCCATGGCTAAGTACAGTTCATATACCCTATAGTCTTTTCAATTAGGAGGGGTGTTTCACAATTATTATAGACTTCTGCACTTTCTATTCCTGACTCATCCTAATTCTTAGTCTATACTCTTATAATACAAATATAATAAAAACAACATACTGTACAAGGGTACTTCATAACCTGTTTTAAAATACACGCATGGATCAAACATGTATAATAATCAGACATTTAACAGGAGGGCTATCTGTAATTATGGATGTGCTTGCATTGTGGGAATAAGTACTTCACTGAGTAATCCCACTTTATTAAAATACACCACACTTCAAACAAAGGATTTGAAGACAAAACCTATATCATATTCAGACATCTAACTTTTGAGCTATTAGAAATGGTGTTATGACATGGGACTCTATGGTCTAGCTTTTATGTCATAATGTTAGCAGTCCAAACTGTCACAGCCTAGATATGGTTGTGGATTGTTCCAGGATTAGCTGCTCTATTCATGCACCAGGGGTCAGGCACCCACAAAACTGGCACCTCCTGACTGACATGGGAATCTGTGGCTACCTCAGCAATTTAGAAAAACTACTGAAATTATGACCATTTAGGTGGAAATCCTAGTTATCCTTGTGAGATAGAGATGCTGCAAATCATCACTCCCTACAGTTACTGGGACTCAGCAGCATTATCAAGGAATACACTGTACAGTTTATACTTATGATTCAATGAAATCACAATTTGTTTTTGTCAGGAAATCCTCTGATATTCATGCCTACACACTATACTGTACAACTGTTTATTCCAGTCCACCTATTTATCTGTCCTAATGCTCAGACGGAAAGATCATGTTCCTATTAGAGATGAGCGCCTGAAATTTTTCGGGTTTTGTGTTTTGGTTTTGGGTTCGGTTCCGCGGCCGTGTTTTGGGTTCGACCGCGTTTTGGCAAAACCTCACCGAATTTTTTTTGTCGGATTCGGGTGTGTTTTGGATTCGGGTGGTTTTTTCAAAAAACCCTAAAAAACATCTTAAAACATTGAATTTGGGGGTCATTTTGATCCCATAGTATTATTAACCTCAATAACCATAATTAACACTCATTTTCAGTCTATTCTGAACACCTTACACCTCACAATATTATTTTTAGTCCTAAAATTTGCACCGAGGTCGCTGGATGACTAAGCTCAGCGACCCTAGTGGCCGACACAAACACTGGGCCCATCTAGGAGTGGCACTGCAGTGTCACGCAGGATGTCCCTTCCAAAAAACCCTCCCCAAACAGCACATGACGCAAAGAAAAAAAGAGGCGCAATGAGGTAGCTGTGTGAGTAAGATTAGCGACCCTAGTGGCCGACACAAACACCGGGCCCATCTAGGAGTGGCACTGCAGTGTCACGCAGGATGTCCCTTCCAAAAAACCCTCCCCAAACAGCACATGACGCAAAGAAAAAAAGAGGCGCAATGAGGTAGCTGACTGTGTGAGAAAGATAAGCGACCCTAGTGGCCGACACAAACACCGGGCCCATCTAGGAGTGGCACTGCAGTGTCACGCAGGATGTCCCTTCCAAAAAACCCTCCCCAAACAGCACATGACGCAAAGAAAAAAAGAGGCGCAATGAGGTAGCTGTGTGAGTAAGATTAGCGACCCTAGTGGCCGACACAAACACCTGGCCCATCTAGGAGTGGCACTGCAGTGTCACGCAGGATGTCCCTTCCAAAAAACCCTCCCCAAACAGCACATGACGCAAAGAAAAAAAGAGGCGCAATGAGGTAGCTGACTGTGTGAGAAAGATAAGCGACCCTAGTGGCCGACACAAACACCGGGCCCATCTAGGAGTGGCACTGCAGTGTCACGCAGGATGTCCCTTCCAAAAAACCCTCCCCAAACAGCACATGACGCAAAGAAAAAAAGAGGCGCAATGAGGTAGCTGACTGTGTGAGAAAGATAAGCGACCCTAGTGGCCGACACAAACACCGGGCCCATCTAGGAGTGGCACTGCAGTGTCACGCAGGATGTCCCTTCCAAAAAACCCTCCCCAAACAGCACATGACGCAAAGAAAAAGAAAAGACAAAAGAGGTGCAAGATGGAATTGTCCTTGGGCCCTTCCCACCCACCCTTATGTTGTATAAACAAAACAGGACATGCACACTTTAACCAACCCATCATTTCAGTGACAGGGTCTGCCACACGACTGTGACTGAAATGACGGGTTGGTTTGGACCCCCACCAAAAAAGAAGCAATTAATCTCTCCTTGCACAAACTGGCTCTACAGAGGCAAGATGTCCACCTCATCATCATCCTCCGATATATCACCGTGTACATCCCCCTCCTCACAGATTATCAATTCGTCCCCACTGGAATCCACCATGTCAGCTCCCTGTGTACTTTGTGGAGGCAATTGCTGCTGGTCAATGTCTCCGCGGAGGAATTGATTATAATTCATTTTAATGAACATCATCTTCTCCACATTTTCTGGATGTAACCTCGTACGCCGATTGCTGACAAGGTGAGCGGCGGCACTAAACACTCTTTCGGAGTACACACTTGTGGGAGGGCAACTTAGGTAGAATAAAGCCAGTTTGTGCAAGGGCCTCCAAATTGCCTCTTTTTCCTGCCAGTATAAGTACGGACTGTGTGACGTGCCTACTTGGATGCGGTCACTCATATAATCCTCCACCATTCTATCAATGGTGAGAGAATCATATGCAGTGACAGTAGACGACATGTCCGTAATGGTTGTCAGGTCCTTCAGTCCGGACCAGATGTCAGCATCAGCAGTCGCTCCAGACTGCCCTGCATCACCGCCAGCGGGTGGGCTCGGAATTCGGATTTGGGATTTCGAAGAATGCACAGTTCTTTGCTGTGCTGCTTTTGCCAGCTTGAGTCTTTTCATTTTTCTAGCGAGAGGCTGAGTGCTTCCATCCTCATGTGAAGCTGAACCACTAGCCATGAACATAGGCCAGGGCCTCAGCCGTTCCTTGCCACTCCGTGTGGTAAATGGCATATTGGCAAGTTTACGCTTCTCCTCCGACAATTTTATTTTAGGTTTTGGAGTCCTTTTTTTTCTGATATTTGGTGTTTTGGATTTGACATGCTCTGTACTATGACATTGGGCATCGGCCTTGGCAGACGACGTTGCTGGCATTTCATCGTCTCGGCCATGACTAGTGGCAGCAGCTTCAGCACGAGGTGGAAGTGGATCTTGATCTTTCCCTAATTTTGGAACCTCAACTTTTTTGTTCTCCATATTTTATAGGCAGAACTAAAAGGCACCTCAGGTAAACAATGGAGATGGATGGATTGGATACTAGTATACAATTATGGACGGACTGCCACGGTTAGGTGGTATAAAAAAAACACGGTTAGGTGGTATATAATACAATTATGGATGGACGGACTGCCTGCCGAGTTCCGACACAGAGGTAGCCACAGCCGTGAACTACCGCACTGTACACTGGTTGATAAAGAGATAGTAGTATACTCGTAACAACTAGTATGACACTATGACGACGGTATAAAGAATGAAAAAAAAACCACGGTTAGGTGGTATATATTATAATAATAATACAATTATGGATGGACGGACTGACTGCCGACACAGAGGTAGCCACAGCCGTGAACTACCGCACTGTACACTGGTTGATAAAGAGATAGTAGTATACTCGTAACAACTAGTATGACACTATGACGACGGTATAAAGAATGAAAAAAAAACCACGGTTAGGTGGTATATATTATAATAATAATACAATTATGGATGGACGGACTGCCTGCCGAGTTCCGACACAGAGGTAGCCACAGCCGTGAACTACCGCACTGTACACTGGTTGATAAAGAGATAGTAGTATACTCGTAACAACTAGTATGACACTATGACGACGGTATAAAGAATGAAAAAAAAACCACGGTTAGGTGGTATATATTATAATAATAATACAATTATGGATGGACGGACTGCCTGCCGACTGCCGACACAGAGGTAGCCACAGCCGTGAACTACCGCACTGTACACTGGTTGATAAAGAGATAGTAGTATACTCGTAACAACTAGTATGACACTATGACGACGGTATAAAGAAAGAAAAAAAAATACCACAGTTAGGTGGTATATATTATAATAATAATACAATTATGGATGGACGGACTGCCTGCCGACTGCCGACACAGAGGTAGCCACAGCCGTGAACTACCGCACTGTACACTGGTTGATAAAGAGATAGTAGTATACTCGTAACAACTAGTATGACACTATGACGGTATAAAGAATGAAAAAAAAACCACGGTTAGGTGGTATATATTATAATAATAATACAATTATGGATGGACGGACTGCCTGCCGACTGCCGACACAGAGGTAGCCACAGCCGTGAACTACCGCACTGTACACTGGTTGATAAAGAGATAGTAGTATACTCGTAACAACTAGTATGACACTATGACGACGGTATAAAGAAAGAAAAAAAAATACCACGGTTAGGTGGTATATATTGTAATACAATTATGGATGGACGGACTGCCTGCCGAGTTCCGACTGCCGACACAGAGGTAGCCACAGCCGTGAACTACCGCACTGTACTGTGTCTGCTGCTAATATAGACTGGTTGATAAAGAGATAGTATACAATACATACAACAATATACTACTATACTGGTGGTCAGGCACTGGTCACCACTAGTCACACTGGCAGTGGCACTCCTGCAGCAAAAGTGTGCACTGTTTAATTTTAAATTAATATAATATTATGTACTCCTGGGGGCTCCTGCTATAACAACCTGCAGTGCTCCCCAGTCTCCCCCACAATTATTATAAGCTTTGCCTTTTATACATTGATGTGCAGCACACTGGGCTGAGCTGAGTGCACACAGACTGAGTCACACTGTGTGACTGGCTGCTGCTGTGTATCGTTTTTTTTCAGGCAGAGAACGGATATAGCAGAGAACGGATATATTATATTAAAATAAATAAAAGTTAACTAACAACAACTGCACTGGTCACTGTGGTAAACTCTGTCTGACTCTGCACAATCTCTCTCTCTCTTCTAATCTAATTTCTAATGGAGAGGACGCCAGCCACGTCCTCTCCCTATCAATCTCAATGCACGTGTGAAAATGGCGGCGACGCGCGGCTCCTTATATAGAATCCGAGTCTCGCGAGAATCCGACAGCGTCATGATGACGTTCGGGCGCGCTCGGGTTAACCGAGCAAGGCGGGAGGATCCGAGTCTGCTCGGACCCGTGAAAAAAACATGAAGTTCGTGCGGGTTCGGTTTCAGAGAAACCGAACCCGCTCATCTCTAGTTCCTATACAGGCTTTACATTCCTATACCAGCTTTATATATATTGATCGTTGGATATGCATGCTTATAGACCCAATCATGCAGTCAAACCAATTTATTTGTGATACACAGAGATTGTACATATGTAAATGCAATGCACCTCTTAAGGGGATGATACGGAAAGTTTGAAGTGGGTGCAAGTTGCAGTGACCTCTCTGATAGATCAACCTTCTGTCTGTCTTTATTTGATGGCAAACCTCCAACTCAAACCTCGTCCCAGCAGAGAATCAAGGCTTCTTCCTCCAGACACAGTAAATGCACAACAAGAATTGAATATTTAATGTATCTGACCTAAGCTGTTATCTGGAATGGGGCAACAAGGTTCTAATAAATGAAATAAATTTTACATGTATATTAAGTTCACTAATGCACTAAACCACCTACCCCTTGCACAGTTCAGTTCTTTTCTCCAGTAGCATCCCTGGGCCATTAAAAATAAAAAGTAAAACACTTTCCCGATCTTGGCAGTTGATTGCCAGACAGACCACTCATGGGACCGGTTTGGCATACCACCGCGCGGGATAGTGAAGGTCAGTATATCGACAGCGGAATCCCGAGCCGTGGAATGCCAGCAGGCTCTGTGGCAAGCTACACTCACCACAGGTTCTATTCTCCCTCAATGGGTCCCGGTATCGGTATTGTGACAGCCGGGATCCAGACGAGCTGTATGCTGACCGCATACCCCACTCACAGCCAATCAGCAATCTGTTACCATGGTAGCAGCCGCTCATTGGCTGGTGGCTATACAAGTGACAGATTTCACATTGGTTCCATCACTTGCGGAGAAGAGCTATGTGTGTGTACATATATAGCTCTTCTATGTCCGGAATAGATTGGGAAAGCATTCTGGGCCTAATTCAGATCTGATCGCAGCAGCAAATTTGTTAGCTAATGGACAAAACAATGGGGGTCATTCCGAGTTGATGGCTAGCTGCCGTTGGCAGTTCAGCGATCAGGCTAAAAGTCGGCATTTCTGCGCATGCGTATGCACCGCAATGTGCAGGCGCGTCGTACAGGTACAATGAGCATAGTGGGTTTGCACAGATTCTAACGAACATTCCTGTCCCATGACCGAACGCAGGAAGATTGACATGAAGTGGGCGTTTCTGAGTGTGTGACTTCAAAAGCCATCCCTAGAATCAACGCACACGAAGAGTAACTACAGGGCTGGTCTTGTTTTGCACAAAAAGATTTTTCAGCCACTCTGCTGCACAAGCGTTCGCACTTCTGCAAAGCGAAAATACACTCCCCAATGGGCGGCAACAATGCGTTTGCAAGGCTGCTAAAAACTGCTAGCGAGCGATCAACTCGGAATGACCCCCAATGTGCACTGCAGGGGAGGCAGATATAACATGTGCAGAGAGAGTTAGATTTGGGTGAGGTGTTCAAACTGAAATCTAAATTGCAGTGTAAAAATAAAGCAGCCAGTATTTACTCTGCACAAAAACAATATAACCCACCCAAATCTAACTCTCTCTGCAAATGTTATATCTGCCCCCTGCAGGGCACATGGGGCCTAATTCAGATCTGATCGCAGCAGCAAATTTGTTAGCAAATGGGCTAAACCATGTGATCAGGTCTGAATTAGGGGGGTCATTCACTAGCAGTTTTTAGCAGCCGTGCAAACGCATTGTCGCCGCCCACTGAGGAGTGTATTTTAGCTTTGCAGAAGTGCAAAACAAGACCAGCACTGTAGTTACTCTTCGTGTGTGTTGATTCTAACGACGGAGGGACGGCTTTTGACGTCACACACCCGCCCAGCAAATGCCCAACCACGCCTGCGTTTTTTCTACCACACATGCATTTTTCTAAGCACTCCCTGAAAACGGTCAGTTGACACCCAGAAACGCCCTCTTTCTATCAATCTCCTTGCGGCTGGCTGTGCGATTGGAATCGTCGCTAGAACCTTAGCAAAACCACAATGGACTTTGTACCCGTACGACGCGCGTGCGCATTGCGGTGCATACGCATGTGCAGATTAGCCATTTTTTTTTCTCTGATCGCTACGCTGTGAACAACGGCAGCTAGCGATCAACTCGAAATGACCCCCTAGGCCCTCTGTTATGATGGGTACTTTTGCTGATTTGCTGTATTGATGTCTGTCTTGACAAAGAAGAACGTCGACATTATATCATGATGGACATGTAAGCATTAAACTCGTTGTCATAATTGAGTCACAATATGATCTCTCTGTTTAACATCAGTGCAATAGTATTGTATGTTTTTAAAAGATTTTTTTTTAATTTTAAAAGTTTTCTTAAAACCCCTTTTTTTGTACATTCTGTCAAGCATACATAATGCTCTGCTTTGGTACATTTTATGGAGTTATGATTTAATAATTTTATCAATTGTGTATTTTGTAAAAATTTTGCTTTATATAAAGGAACATTTAAATGTTATCTATATATACAGTATATATATATATATATATATATATATATATATATAATATAAAAATGCGAAAGCACTCACTCACTAATTCTCTTACCTCCCAATATGTTGGAAAGCTGAAATGTAACATAGGTATTCTTCAGGTGGGAAATAGGAAAACTACATAATTAGAATTTAAATAAACCTCCCCTAAGGGGATGAAAAGGGGGTTTACATAATGACGTAATTACCGATGTGTGGCTTGCGATGCATGAACGATAACGCCCAAACAGGCAATCGGATCAAAATTTAGATTGTATCTACGCTGGGTAGACTTTATTAAATTACAACAATGGTCCTATCACTTATTACAGTATTTGCTACGGGTGCTCCTCGGATAACGCCAAGAATCATGGATTAATATTTACTTACAGTAAAATGTCTCAAATTTACATCTCTATAGATTTACCAAATTTTTAACACTCATTTATATTTACAACTGTGAAAATCAGAAACTCCCGTTCGAAGAGCGGGTGAACAGCTAGTATGGACATATATGTATATTTAGTATGTGAATGTGATTGCTCACACTGAATAGATATTAATTACTTAATTGGTAATGGCATCGATTGGTTTAAGAACAAAGGGTGGGGAGCCTATAAATAAGCCACTTTTACAATGCCAAACCAGCCATCTGACGAAGTCCCAGTGTCGAAACGCGTAAGGGCGAGGTTTGGTGTGACGTTGTTTCCAGTCTGCGGACTAGGAGAACGTTCCTATTTGTCTCTGGAGAGACCTGTGTATGCCATGTATTTCTTCAGTGCCTGATCATGTTTGCTGTGAATAAAATGTTACTCTTTTAATGCACTATTTGGCGCCGGCTGCTTCTATTCATTTTTTCAAAAATATACACACACAGAGGAAACCACTGCACTCATCATACCCGGTAATGGGGTGCAGTGGCCTGTGACCACATTGTGTGTGTGTGTGTGTAAAGTCCTTAGGGGGCCTCTTGACTTACCCCAGGGCCTACGGAGCCTTAATCCGGCTCTTGTAGGATGCATCGTTCAGTCCCCACATACCACCGTTCATACAAGCTTTCATCTAACAGACTGTAATATCTAGGAATAATTGTCACATCTAAAATACACAACCTACACAATGGTCATTTCTCTTACGTGCTAGAGGATGCTGGGGTCCACATTAGTACCATGGGGTATAGACGGGTCCACTAGAAGCCATTGGCACATTAAGAGTTTGAGAGTGTGGGCTGGCTCCTCCCTCTATGCCCCTCCTACCAGACTCAGTTTAGAAAAGTGCCCGGAGGAGCCAGTCACAGTTAGGGGAGCTCTACTGAGCTTTTCTAGTTAAAGTTATTTTTAGAGTTTATTTTTTTACAGGAGGCTGTTGGAAACAGCCTGCCTGCAACAAGGGACTAAGGGGAGGAGCAGTGTCCACCCTGCGGGGTCTGAGCCACTGTCTCCGCTGACTGAACACTGAGCTCCAGAGGGGTCAGATCGTTCTCCGCCACAGGGGACCGCTCGCCCCAGCAGCATGCCGCCAACCCCTTACAGTGCTGAAGAGTGGTGAGTGAGACACCAACCCCCCTAACAAGCGGGGGGTCAATGTGAAGATGGCGGCAATGGGGAGGGAGGGCAGTATTAACTGCGCTCCTGTGAAGATTCAGAGGCACATGCTGCAGAGGATTTATCCTCCCAGGATGATACCATTCCATGTAATCAGAATAGCACTGGTTTAGCACAGATACCAGCAAGGTAACCAGAGTGGTTTTCCTCTATCAAATCTTTGATTTCTCAGATTTCTGACAGGGTTGCAAGTAATGAATCTGCAACCCAGGTATTACAGAGCTCTATGGCAGTGTGGCCTGTTTCTGGTACCTCAGGACACCCCACTATATACCCCCACAAACGTGCGCTTGTGCATGTCACTCAAGACGACACGGATACCGATTCTGACACTACAGATGGTGATGGGGATGTGTTACGGGGGTCTGCATCTCTTGCAAAGGGGGTGCAATTGTTGATAGAGGCTATCAGGGATGTGTTAAATGTTAATGATACCACACCTGAGCAGGTTTAGGAGGCTTTTTTCAATGAAAATAACCTTCCCTGCGTCAAAGGAATTGAATGCTGTATTTGAAAAAGCATGGGAAAGTCCTGAGAAAAAATTCCAGGTCCCTAAAAGGGTCCAGGCGGCATTTCCTTTCCCTGAGGATAGGAAAAAGTGGGAAAACCCGCAGATTGTTGACGTCTCTGTGTTCAGACTCTCAAAGCCTTAAAGGAGCCGGCTGATAGGAAACTTGATAATATGCTTAAATCAATGTATACTATAAAGGCAATAGTAAAGTGGTCGGCTACCTTACTTGAGGATTTGGATACGATGGATTGGGATGATGTTGCATTGTATTTACGCAACATACATGATTCAGCAGGTTTTATGGTAGAATCCATGAAAGACCTGGGTTCCTTGGCTGCGGGAATATCTTCCATGTCTGTTTCAGCTCGTCTGGGACTGTGGCTGCGCCAGTGGTCGGCCGACGTGGAATCCAGAAGAAGTGTGGAGTCCCTACCCTATACAGGTGAGGCTCTCTTTGGGGAAGCTCTAGACGCATGGATATCCACCGCTACAGCGGGTAAGTCTCCATTTCTTGCACCTGCTCCGAAGAAATCTTTCTCTTCATCTGCAACGCAGTGCTTTTCGGCCTAACAAGCCTAGAAAGGCCAGAACATCCAATACCTTCTTTAGGGGAGGTTGGGTTAAGTCCTCGAAACATGCCGCTGCAGGTTCCCAGGAACAAAAGCCTTCTTCGGGTACGCCTAAGTCCTCCGCATGATGGTGGACTGCACGCCCCAGTGGTGGGGCCAGTGGGAGCGAGACTCCGACACTTCAGCCATGTCTGGGTATCGTCCGGCCTGGATCCCTGGGTGATAGATATTGTGTCTCAGGGATACAGGCTGGAATTTAAAATTCTCCCTCATCGCTTTTTCAAGTCAGGCTTACCAACTCTGTTGGAGGACAGCACAGTACTACAAGACGCTGTCCAAAAGCTGGTGGAGGCACAGGTCATTGTGCCAGTGCCACCTCACATGCTGACCAAAGGTTACTATTTGAACCTTTTCGTGGTACCAAAACGGGATGGTTCAGTCAGGCCCATTCTGAACCTAAAATAATTGAACCCCTTTCTAAAGGAGTTCAAGTTCAAAATGGAGTCTCTGGTGATATCAGGTCTGGAACAAGGGGAATTCCTGGTATCACTGGATATCAAGGATGCATACCTTCACATTCCGATCTGGCTGCCACATCAGGCTTATCTCCGTTTCGCATTGCTGGACTGTTATTTCCAGTTCCAGGCCCTACCATTCGGCCTCTCCACAGCACCAAGGGTGTTTACCAAGGTGATGGCAGAAATGATGATTCTCCTCCACAAGCAAGGTGTGAACATCATTCCATATCTGGACGATCTGCTGATAAAGGCATTGTCCAAGGAGAAGCTACTGCAGTCCTTTGGTCTCACAACACGACTGCTCCAGAGTCACGGTTGGATTCTGAACCTTCCAAAGTCACATTTCGAACCAACCCAGAGGTTGTCATTTCTGGGAATGATCCTGGATACGGAAGTGCAGAGGGTGTTTCTTCCGCAGGAAAAAGCGTTGGTGATACAAGCTATGGTCCGGGATGTCCTGAAGCCACCCCGGGTGTCTGTTCATCAATGCATTCGCATATTGGGAAAGATGGTGGCCTCTTACGAGGCTCTCCAGTATGGGAGGTTCCATGCTCGGACCTTCCAACTGGATCTCCTGAACAAGTGGTCAGGATCTCACCTCCACATGCACCAGAGAATTCATCTGTTGCCAAGGGCAGGGATTTCACTAATCTGGTGACTCCAATTGCCTCACCTTCTGGAAGGCCTCAGGTTCGGGATTCAGGACTGGGTCCTTCTAACTACGGATGCGAGCCTCCGGGGCTGGGGAGCAGTCACTCAAGGAGTAACTTTCGAAGGACGGTGGTCAAGCCTGGAATCCGGCCTGCCCATCAACATACTGGAACTAAGAGCCGTCTACAACGGTCTTCTTCAGGCGGCCCCTCTTCTGAGAAATCGGGCCATTCAAGTGCAGTCGGACAACGTAATAACAGTGGTTTACATAAACCGACAAGGCGGAACTAAGAGCAGAGCGGCAATGTCAGAGGTGACAAGAATACTCCACTGGACAGAAAAACACACGTTAGCGCTGTCAGCCATCTTCATTACGGGAGTAGACAACTGGGAAGCAGACTTCCTCAGCAGACACGATCTCCATCCAGGACAGGGGGGACTCCATCCGGAGGTTACATAGTCAGTGAGGTTGAAAAGAGGCAAAATGCCCTTCGGGTTCAACCTGTATTCTGCGTTAATCTGTTCATATTATACTGTGCGTGCTGAAGTAATGGTTTAGTACCGATTTACAGCAATGATTCCAACCACTCCCAGAATATTAATGTCAATATGCTAAATGCTAAAGCCCTTGATACGTTTTCCTGTTAGAAATTTGTCCAATCCCTTTTTAAATGCAATTACAGAGTCTACCATTACTACCTTCTCCGGCAGTGAGTTCCAAATCTTTATTCCCCTTACGGAGAAGAACCCTTTCCTATGTTGTGTATGGAATTTTCTCTCTTCTAGCCTCAGTGAGAGCCCATGCGTCTTATACAGAGTTCTTTTAATAAACAAATCCGCTGCTAACTCCTTGTAATGACCCTTTACATATTTGAAGATATTAATAATGTCTCCTCTTAGTCTCCTCTTATCTAGTGAATACATGTTTAATTTAGTAAGCCTCTCCTCATATTCCAGTGTCTCTAACCCATTAATCATTTAGTAGCTCGTCTTTGAACTTTTTCTAGTTCCCCGATATCCTTTTTGTAATATGGGGCCCAGAACTGAACGCAATATTCCAGGTGTGGGCGTACCAATGATTTGTACAACGGCAGAATTACATCCTCATCCCTGGTCTCAATGCCCCGTTTAATGCACGCAAGCACTTTACTTACCTTCTTTGCTGCAGTTTGGCATTGTGTACTGTTACTAAGCCTATGGTCTATGAGCTCCCCCAAATCTTTTTCCACCATAGTTGCCCCGAGATTTTCTCCATCTAGAGTGTAGGATGCAAGTGTGTTTTTTGTCCCAAAATGCATAACTTTGCATTTTTCTATGTTGAACCTCATTTTCCATTTAGATGCCCAGAATTCTAATTTGACTAAGTCATTCTGTAGAGACTCCACATCGGTTTCTGAGTTAATTACCTTACACAGTTTAGTGTCGTCTGCAAAGATTTACATTGTGCTTTCCAGGCCTATTCCTAGATCATTGATAAATATAATGAACAGCAGTGGGCCAAGAACGGACCCTTGTGGTATTCCGCTGACTACTGGTGCCCAGCTGGAGAACATCCCATTGACCACTACTCGTTGTACCCTGTTATCCAGCCAATTACCTATCCATGTACAAATAGTATTTCCTAGGCCAAGTTCCCTTAATTTGTGGGCCAGTCTCCTATGTGGCACTGTATCGAAAGCTTTTGCAAAATCTAAGTAAACCACATCCACTGCTTTTCCATGGTCAAGATTCTTGCTCACTTCCTCGTAGTAGCTAATTAAGTTGGTTTGACATGATCTGTTCCTTACAAACCCATGCTGACATTTAGTAATAAACTTAGATGCCTTTAGGTGCTCCTCTATGCTATCCCTCAAAATGCCTTCTAATATTTTACCCACTATAGAGGTTAAACTAACTGGTCTATAGTTTCCAGGATTATTTTTTTTAGTTCCCTTTTTAAATAAAGGCACTACCTCATCTATGTGCCAATCCTTTGGTACCATGCCTGATCTAATTGAACTATTGAAAATAGGTATAGGGGTTTTGCTAGCTGTGTCCTAAGCTCCATAATAACCCTAGGATGAAAACCGTCTGGGCCTGGTGATTTATTAATCTTTATCTTGCTTAGCCTCTCCAGGACTACTTCCTCACTTAAACAGGTATCTAGCCAAGAGTCATTACCTTCACTGTCATTAAGCACTACTGTCACCTGTGCATCCTCCCTGGTGAATACTGACAGAAAAAAATAGTTCAATATTTCCACTTTTAATTTGTCATCGTTTGTCAATGATCCCAATTCATCTTTTAATGGGCCCACGTTCTCCTGGGAAAGGAAATAACAGATCTTTGGGGCTTACCCCAAATAGACATGATGGCCTCTTGTCAACAAGAAGCTTCGGCGTTATTGTTCCAGGTCGAGGGACCCCCAGGCAGTGGCTGTGGACGCCCTGGTGTCTCCGTGGGTGTTCTGGTCAGTGTACATGTTTCCACCACTCCCACTCATCCCAAGAATCCTAAAGCTCATAAGGAGAACAAGGGTTCAAGCGATCCTCATTGCCCCAGACTGGCCAAGAAGGGTTTGGTATGCGGACCTTCTGAATCTACTGCAAGAAGAGCCGAGGCCTCTTCCTCTTTGGGAGGACCTGCTGCAGCAGGGGCCATTCGTCTATCAAGACTTACCGTGGCTACGTTTGATGGCATGGAAGTTGAGCGCCTGGTTCTTGCTCGGAAGGGCATTCCGAAGGTTATTCCTACCCTCATATAGGCTAGGAAAGGGGTAACGTCTAAACATTATCATGATATTTGGAAGAAATATGTCTCTTGGTGTGAGTCCAAGAAGATTTCTATGGTGGAGTTTCAACTGGGACGTTTCCTCCTCCTTCTGCAAGCAGGAGTGGCTATGGGTCTGAGGTTGGGATCTGTGAAGGTCCAGATTTCAGCCCTATCCATTTTCTTTCAGAAATAATTGGCTGCCCTCCCAGAGGTTCAGACCTTTTTGAAGGGAGTTCTGCATATCCAACCTCCCTTTGTGCCGCCTACGGCGCCTTGGGACCTTAACGTGGTGTTGCAATTCCTCCAGTCGGATTTGTTTGAGCCTCTACAGGAGGTAGAGGTCAAATTTCTTACATGGAAGGTTGTCACTTTGTTGGCCATGGCTTATGCTAGACGTGTGTCCGAGCTGGGGGCTTTATCCTGTAAAAGCCTTTACTTGATCTTCCACGAAGATGGAGCTGAGCTCCGGACTCGTCAGTAGTTTTTTCCAAAGGTTGTGTTGGCATTTCACATCAACCAACCTATTGTGGTGCCAGTGGCTACTGACTCCTAAATTACATCACAGTCCTTGGATGTCATAAGGGCTCTGAAGATATATGTGAAGAGAACTTCTCGTCACAGAAAGTTGGACTCTGTTTGTCCTATATGATCCCAACAAAATTGGATGTCCTGCTTCTAAGCAGACGATCTCTTGCTGGATCAGGTTCACTATCCAGCACGCTTACTCTACAGCAGGACTGCCATGTCCAAAATCTGTTAAGGCCCAATCTACTCGTAAGGTGGGGTCTTCCTGGGTGGCTACCCGGGGTGTCTCGGCAGTGTAACTTTGCTGAGCTGCAACTTGGTCTAGGTCGATCACATTTGCAAAGTTTTACAAGTTCGATAATTTGGCCTGCAGGAGCCTCTGCGCTCTCACTCCCATTCTGGGAGCTTTGGTACATCCCCATGGTACTAAAGTGGACCCCAGCATCCTCTAGGACGTAAGAGAAAATAGGATTTTGGTACCTACCGGTAAATCCTTTTCTCGTAGTCCGTAGAGGATGCCGGGCACCCTCCCAGTGCTTCATTTTAGTTTTCCTGCAAATGTTATTTGGTTCAGTACAGCTTCGTTTTAGTTGAGTACTGCATTGTTACTTGGTAAGTAATGTTTCAGCTGTTGCTGAGTAGTACAAGCTAGTTGGCTTGACGTGCCTTGTATGTGTGAACTGGTATGAATCTCACCACTATCTGTGTATAATCCTTCTCTCGAAGTATGTCGTCTCCTCGGGCACAGTTTCTAGTCTGGTAGGAGGGGCATAGCGGGAGGAGCCAGCCCACACTCTCAAACCCATCTATACCCCATGGTACTAATGTGGACCCCAGCATCCTCTACGGACTACGAGAAAAGGATTTACCGGTAGGTACCAAAATCCTATTTTTTTTTCCAAATGTAGATAACAAATAGAAAACTCTATCTAAAACAGGAAGGGGTGCAGTTATGAAAAGTGTTGACTTTCCTAAGCTCATACCCAATTCAAATGTTACAGATAAGTGCACGCAACATATTCCATGTGCAGGGTGGGCGGACCACGCTGAACAGCCGCTGGCTTACAGAGCTCCCCACTGACTCCCGGCTCGGCTGTCACCCGCGAGCGGTAGAGTGCGGGAAACCCCGGTCACCGACATCCCCGGCGCCTGTAAGGGTCCCGGCATCGGCTGCGGGGACTTACCATCTCCCCGCTCCTCCAGAACACCAGATCTCCAGCCCTGCGTCTGTAGGGCGCTGCCGTGGCCGCCATCTTGGATTGGCCTGGCGCTGCAGCGGTTCTCTCTTCTTTTTCAGCCTCAGTTGCGCTCCGGTTTCTCTCCCCCTGCCTACCCTTTGATGCATGAATCTTGAGGGTGTGGAGATGAATACTCAGAAGCCGCCCTTTTCATCTGTATACCGCTGGCAGGCCAGCATTATCACAGCTATACACAATACAGTAGGGGCTGTCTTCCCACAAGTCACAGGCTGCTGCATGCTGCTGGAGCTATTGCTGAAGACACACTGCATTACAGATCTCCCTGCTTCCTCACCACACTGACTGTGCTAGTTATTGGAGCATTGCTGAATCTCTCCTTATCCTGCTCACATTCTTGTATTGGCATTGTTTGGATTTATCACCATTTCAACACCTCAGACTGCCTGACTCGGATTTCAAATCCCTACTGTCACTCTCATGGATAAGTTTGTGGTGAAACCAGTACAGGAACTTCCGGGTAACCAGACCGGGAAGGGACATGGTAAGGAACTTTCTGCTCCTGGCTCCCTTGTCTCACCTGCCGCTGGTCCCAGCAATAGTCCTAAACCAACGGAATTGTTTGCTACCATTTCAGAGACGGTTAGTTCATTCCCCACACAGGAACTTACGCACCTTCTTGCTAATTTGCTTGATCAAAAATTGCCCCCCCCCCCTCCAAAATTCATTGGACTCTGCCCTCACTCAGCTGACACAACATGAGCAACGACTATCTGAGGCGGAACAAAGGATTTCGGACTTGGAAGATGAGTTGACCACTGTGCACACTACCATATCTAACCATGAAAAAGCAGTAGCCTCCATGCAGGATAAGCTGGAAGATTTGGAGAATAGAAATTAACGGACCAATGTCCGCATCATCGGCCTCCCTGAATCGGTCAAAACTGCTGAACTCATTAAACTAGTTTCGGATTGGCTCCCACAGGAGTTGGGCACCACTTTTAGTTCTAGTTCGTTGATTGTGGAGCGTGTCCACAGAATTAGCCCTGACAGACAGGCCTCTCGTGATAGACCCCGTCCGGTAATAATGAAGCTGCTAAATTATGTGGATAAGGTTCAACTCTTTGAGGCTTACAGGAAACACTCGGAATTACGTTATTATGATGCCAAATTGTTGTTGTTCCAAGACTTTTCCTACATAGTTGCCATGAAGAGAAGAGAATATGCTCCGATTTGCAAACGCCTGTTCGCCATGAATCTTCGTTTTGCCTTATTATATACTACAAAATTGAGGGTGTCCCACAATGGGAAAATGTTCTTTTTTTTTAATCTCCACACGCTGCAAAGAACTTTGTAGACTCACTCTCGTCTGCCTCTCCGACACGTGCGTCTGATGGCGACTAACTGCTGTGTGACCACCGGACATTGTATCTTATACTTGTTTTACATTCAGGTTATTTAAGTTATGGCTTTTGCCGATATTGTTCATTTTTTTTATTTCAATTTGCTATTGTGGTTTCTCCATTGTCTTTCTATGGTGTCTATCAGTCTCTGAACAGGATGACTTTTCCTTCTCCCTCTACACCCTATTGTTCTTCCCTACCATTTAACTACTGAGCGACTCTGGACCCGCTTTGGGTTTCAACCGCTTCCTTCCTTTTCCTACTTTTCTCTCTCCTTTCTCTTTTTCTTGGCTATTTGATGTTTATGGGTTATATAAGCGTCCCCTTGGTTCGCGTTTTCCGGTTCTACAAAAGTAAAAACTGTTTCTAACACTTATTTGGTATGTTACAGGCATGTCTTACTTTCATTTATTAGTGAAAATATGGTATTCTAGGCTGTCATTGTGTCCCCACTGCCTCCTTGCTAGTACGGGTAAGGGACGATCACAATTTAAACTTGTCTTTTTTCTGGCCTAGGATGGGTATAGGCTGATATGGCTGCTTCCTACAATAATTCTACCAGGGTGCAAAAATTTCTTACATTTGTGTCATGGAATGTGGAGGGGTTGAACTCCCCTATCAAGAGGCGTAAAGTTTTAACCTATCTCCAATGCCTCAAACCTGATGTGGCATTTCTTCAAGAGACCCACTGGGATGCAAGGGATCCTAATGTCCTCAGGAACAAATGGCTGGGTGAATATAAAGCTGCCTCATTCACGGCTAAATGTAGAGGGGTCCTTATATTGTTTAGAAAACATTTACACTTTACTATTCATGATAAGTGGACTGACCCTGAAGGCCACTTTTTATTTCTCAAGATATTGTTGTGTGGCTCATTATATACTCTGGCAACTATTTATGCCCCTAATACTCCAAATGATCTTTTCTTTACTGAACTCTTTGTGAAATTACATGGTTGGGTGGAGGGACCACTTATACTGGGTGGGGACTTCAATAATGTGCTTTCCCTAGGTTTAGATAGATCCTCCACTACTGGAGGCGATAGACACACTTCTGCACCTTCCCTACAGCTGCTACTTTATTCTTTACAACTTTGTGATCCCTGGAGGTGCCAACATCCTACCACGCATGAATATTCCTTTTATTCACTCCCCCATCATACATCCTCACGGATAATTTTTGGTAGGTATCCCTCTCTCTATATTAGCGTGTAGAGGATTCAGGTATAACACTTATTGATATTTCTGACTATGCCCCTATTTGGTTCACCTTATTGTTAGAAACCCCCCTTTTGACATCGTATAATTGGAGATTTCCTAGTTATCTCCATAAATCAACTGATTTTCATAACCATATTGAACAAGCTTAGATGATATTAATTTGTTTTGGGCAGCATCTAAACCAGTGATCTGTGGCCAGATTATTGAGTATGTGTCCAGGAAGCGCAAATTATTGACTGCCAAATTAGATGGTTGAGCCGTGCCCTGGCAAAAGCTTATGACGCATTGCTGCTTCATGAATCTTTAGATAATCAACAAACTTATCATGCCGCGAAACATGCGTATAACGCCCTATGCACGGAACGTGCTCAATACTCACACAATGCTCAGTGTAATAGATATTTCAGGAGTTTTAATAAACCTTGTAGGTTACTGGCCAATTTGGTGAAAACGTATAATTCACCTTCTTATATTCTACAGCTCAGGGGGTAATTCCAAGTTGATCGCAGCAGGAATTTGGTTAGCAGTTGGGCAAAACCATGTGCACTGCAGGGGAGGCAGATATAACATGTGCAGAGAGAGTTAGATTTGGGTGTGGTGTGTTCAATCTGCAATCTAAATTGCAGTGTAAAAATAAAGCAGGCAGTATTTACCCTACACAGAAACAAAATAACCCACCCAAATCTAACTCTCTCTGCACATGTTATATCTGCCTCCCCTGCAGTGCACATGGTTTTGCCAAACTGCTAAAAAATTTCCTGCTGCGATCAACTTGGAATTACCCCTGTCAAAGTCAAAAAATATTGTAATGCATGCCTAACGTACTAACCCCATGCACATGCCCGCTGCGCATGCACTCAGTCTACCGTGCGTGCGCATATCCGCAATTTGCGTTACGGAGCTTTTCACGGCCATGCGCCTTAGCGCGTGGTATGCGCATTTACGGTAGAGTTTGTGAATGCATAGAGGGTTATTAGAACATTACATATTTAACCCAAATAGTGTACATTTTAGATATAGTTCCCCTAGACCATGTCAGCGAGTATTAATAGTTTAAACAGTTCCTGGACAGAGAGATTCGCCTTTACATTATAGGAAGGGTCTGATAAAGGTTGGAAGGTGATGTCTAGTATCCAGCTGTAGGGTATTTTGAGGGTAACATTCCGGTGTTGGTTAGAGAAAGATCGCTTGTTCCTGCGTATAGTTATGTACAAAAGTAGAATATGAACATTAACTGTATTTACTGTATTTTATGTATGCGGCAGGAATCCAGAGGATACCACCCACAAGAGCAGTTGGGGAAAGACATCGCCCACCTATTCAAATCCACCTATGACCTTTTCTGTAATGTAGAGACACATCCCTGTGTCCAATGGACAATGAGATTACAGTGACCATTGTATTGTGTATGCATGTTGTGTATAAAAAGACCATTGTTGCCTGGCCGGTCAGAAGACTCTGAACGCTATCTGTATGACCAGCGGAGGATCGGCCGGGTTGCACTTGCGAACATTCTCACGTATGTACATTCTCTGTAGCCATTATTCTGTTTAGATTTACTTGTTAGCCTGTAGTGTATGATTTGTATTGTTTTTACCTTTTGGAATTAATCCACTGAGGCCTTAGAACCCTGTGGTTGCAACTACAAATCAGTGTTGTGTTTTCACTTTCCTGCATGGGCTTTAAAGTAGATTTATCTGTATAAGGTGTATAGCATTGATAAGGTGTACGCACTGCGGGTAGCCAGCGCTACTTAAGGTTTAAAGGTATTACATCATTGCAGTACTTTGCTGTTAAAGGTTTAAAGTGTAAGCATATCATTAGCAAGGTTTAAAGGTTATCCATTGTGTGTGCGCACGCTGAGCGTACTCCGTACACTCAGCGCGGCGTGGGTACGCCAAGTACGTACCACGTGTGGGACTGTGTACGCAAATAGCGTACAAAGTGCGTAGCACGTGTATTCAGTCTAACGGCCATAACGGCTCCACGGTAAAAGTGTATTTAGAGGTATAGCTTTGCGGTCTAAGGTAATATCAGCATTATCAATTGGGAGCTCGTCCGGTTCCTTCTCATACCCGCAGCCTAGCTGAGTTTTCGCAGACTTTATGTATCAGCAAAGGGCGGAAAGGTATCCCCTGTAAACCTTCTCTGGGTCGGGGGATACAATAAGTGCTGATTAGATAAGCGTCTGCCCTGCATGGTTTGAAGGGATGCTGGAGGGATCCGTAAGGTAAGAACGCAAAAGCTATTTTTTGTTTTTTTAAATCTGTAAATTTCTGTTTTGGCGCCAAATGCGCACGCAGCACACCTGTATTTTGTACTTGCATATCTGCTCGCATTATTGCCATAAACATTGATTACTAGATTCATTTTGACCTGTACTGAGAAAATTTGTGGCTATTTAGTTAAAATATAGTGTTCATAGTTAAAGAAGTAAGTGTAAGATGCACACGCAGCCTGGCCTAGTTGTAAAGGTTTATACAGTAGAAACTGTGTGCTGTGTTAAGTGAGTGATTATAGTTAAATATCGCTTACATTTATAGAAGTGTGGGATTTGTAGTACTGCAGACGTACGGCCTTTGTACACGTGTCTTGTACAGCGTACGGGACTGCGTACGCAACGTAAAGGCCTACACACGTGGCTTGTTTACGCAACGTGCGTACAGGTACGCCCACTTAATACAAATCACACAATAGCATTGTTTTAGTTTAGGCGCAAAACGGTAGCCACGCGATAATAGCACAAATTGATCAGTGTCCAATATTTAGTTTAAATACCTTTTTACTGCCTCACCTCTGGAATTGGGGCTGTTTTTCTGAATGAAAGTTAATTTTCTGTACAGAAAAACCAAAGTGTATATGAGTGAACGAGCGTGAGTGTGCAAACAATAAAGGTTTTGTGGACCCATGGAATTCGGGATCCCGTCGGAGACCACATCAGGTGAGTGGACACTTGGTGGCGTGGGAGTGGCTTGCTCACGTTAACATTGATTAAGGTATAAAGGAGCAATTAGTATAACAGCAGACCAAGAGGTCAGCGAAGTCAGAAAACCGCTGACAAAGTCAAGCAAAGCTCTGAATACAGCTGCCTAAAAGGTCAGCGAGGTTTTGTGTAGAGAGCGCAGCCCAGGTGGTTGGCATAGTACCCATATAGGCCCGTTCAGATATGCTCCGGCTGAGGTTTCGCAGCCTGAAAAACGATTCCATTGGTCGCACGGTGGATAAGTAACAGTTACCTATACGCTGGGCGATTGTACCGTGCGTTTGTGAGTGCAATACTTAGCCCACCGCGATATCCTTTTATGAGTTGTGCGTAAAAGTCGCAGGCTCATTGGCGCTAAGTGTAGTACACGCAACGTGATTTGTGTAACAATATTTTTGGTTTTAAGGGAGTTTCGCTGGTCACTCAGGAAATCTCCAACGACCAATATTTACTGGGAAGGGTAAGTCACTCCCACACACTCTCAGTAAATAGAGGTTACACAGGGGCCCGAGGTTGGGTACAACCGGCGCTGACGACAGTGTTTAGGTGTATTGGCCAACGTGGGCGTGAGTGGGTGAAAGCGCTCGGAGAACTTTCACCGTTGCCTTACCACTGAGTATTTTGTTTTTTTGTAGGAATTTGCTGAGAAGGCAATACCTGCAAAAGATGGGGGCCAGTTGCTCAAGTAGGGGACGATCAACCAGGGTTCAGGTTGATATTCCGCGGCCCAAGGGGTCGGCGAGGTACATAATGTGTGAGAAATATGGCTCACACACACAGGTTTTATGCAATGAATGGGAACGTATGACTGCGGAAGATAGGGAACCATTCCCTAAGGTAGGCAGTTTTAATCCAGAGGTGTTGCAGAATTTAAGGATTAGGATATGTCTGTTAAAATCCCGAAAAGAGAGGATCAGACACTCAAACTGTTTACATTTATGGCAACGAGAGAGTGATATGCAAAGGGGATTAGCTCAAACAGCTGGTTCCAACCCTAGCAGGAAACTGATTGCAACTGCACCACCACCGCCGTATATTACAGGGGAGAAAGTGGCTACAGAGAATGGCATACTAATATATGATAAGAGTGAACTTAATAAATGTATTAATGCTAACCCGTGCAAGTTGTATCCCATCTTAAACTTCACTCAGGACTGCGACCAAGAAGATGAGCCCAGCACGATATCGGCACTCTCTCTGGCAGCCACCATACAAGACACACAAGTGGGCACAGCCCAACCAGTAAGAGCGGTAGCAAAGGCCCCTAGCGGAGGGACAGGTGAGGTCGTGTCCACAGGTAAGTACGGTACAGTACATTATGCAGAGTCAATTGCACCTCACATTGTAGAAGCAACCCAGAATGATGTAATTGAACTAAATCGTGTCAGGGTGATCGCAGTCCCCAATGGGAAGACTGACGCTCAGGGAATCACTCCCGTCAGGAACATTGCTATGCATTGTCCCTGGTCCCGGACAGAATTGAGGACAATTATGTCTGAATTTCCCGATCCCAGAAAAGATCTAGCCGCATGTCAGAGGTTTATTAGAGAACTAGGTAACGCCACCGAACCCACAAACAAAGATTGGCGGACAGTGCTACGGGCATGTTTGCCCTCCAATATTGACCCTGTGAAATTCATTGCTGATTGTAAATTAGACGCAGAGGTACCTCTCACTGATGAATACACTCAGGAGAATGTACGACAGATCAAGCTGCAATTAGGAGTATATTTCCCAACTGTTGTCAAGTGGAATAAAATCTTCTCCATTAGACAAAGAGAAGGTGAAGCTGCTTCTGAATATTTCCATCGAGCACTGCAGGAAATGGCTAGATACACTGGGGTCGAGGACATTAAGGAAAATGTACACCATAGAGAGGTAGCTGTGTCCGTATTAATGGACGGCTTGAAAGAAACATTGAGAACAAGGGTACAGACCACTCAACCTAACTGGAGAGGTATTTCGGTGGCTGCATTAAGAGAGTCCGCTATCGAACACGATCGGAACATCATTAAACACAGGGAGTCACAGGGGGATAAGCTGATGACTATAAGTATCAAAGCCCTGATAACGAAGCCACATCAGCCTAAACCCCAGACCCCTGATGGTAAGTCGTATGTAGTAAAATGTTATAATTGCCAGAGGGAAGGACATTACTCACGGAACTGTAATTATAAAAGCAACGTATATCGACCCCCTAGACCAGAACATGACTCACAGCATAACACACGTAGTTTGGATCAGGGACCGCATAGGAGGAATTATGAGCCACATGCAGGGGAAACAAGGAGGTACCCACCTAGGAAGGATTGGCAGACCTCTGGAAATTCTCAGCTACCCCCCTCACATATTGTAGCTGCCAGCGCGCTGCGGGAGGGTCACAACATACAATAGGGGTTAGGCCACACCTGTAGTTTGCAGCCAGTGAAGTTGATTGCTAGCCTTGGAAATGAACCAGAGGTTACAGTTGACGTAGCTGGTAGATCACTACCTTTCCTTGTAGATACAGGGGCGGGCAGGTCAGTGTTAAATTCAACGGTAGGTATGAAAACAACGGGTAACACTATTTCAGCAATAGGGGTAACAGGAGTAGTGCAACACTATCCCTTAAGTAGACCAGCAGAGATTACAATAGGGCTTTTGCAGACCAAGCACTCCTTTTTGCTGGCTGCATCGTCTCCGACTAATCTACTTGGGAGAGATTTATTGTGCAAGATTAGGTGTGTCATATATTGTACTCCTGAGGGTGTCTTCTTAGATATACCCGAGAATCATGTTCAGGAAGTGCAGGATATGTTAGACACCCCACAAAGGTTAATGTCACACTCTGCTGTTATAGACAGGTGTCCATCCAAGGTAGAGGAAATGATCTCCCAGATACCGGAATCCCTCTGGACCAAAGATGGACAAGACACTGGATTGATGGCAAATGTAGCTCCTGTAGTGGTGCAAGTAAAAGATGGTAGGATAGCTCCAAAAATCCCACAGTATCCTCTGAAGCCAGAGGTGGAATTAGGAGTGTACCCAGTCATAGAGCGCTTGCTACAACAGGTCATCCTAGTTAGGACGTCCAGCACTGCCAATAGTCCCATCTTCCCTGTGAAAAAGGGTGGGGGGAGGGGTTACAGGCTAGTGCAGGATCTAAGGGGGATAAACAAGATAGTTGAGAGCCAATTCCCCGTAGTGCCAAATCCAGCTGTCATCCTCATGCAAATTCCCCCTACTGCAAAATTTTTCACTGTCATTGACCTCTGTTCCGCTTTCTTTTCAGTCCCTCTGCACCCTGACAGCCAATATTTGTTTGCATTTACATACAGAGGAGTACAGTACACCTGGACTCGTCTCCCCCAAGGTTTCATTGACAGCCCAAGTATTTTCTCCCAAGCTTTGCATGACTGTTTGCAATCCTTTCAACCTGAGAGCGGATCAGTATTAATACAGTATGTAGATGACTTACTGCTGTGTTCTGACTCACTCGAATCGTCCTTGAAAGACACGAATCAGCTTCTGTTTCACCTTTCTAATACGGGACACAAGGTTTCAAAGGATAAGTTACAGTTGTGCCAGACCAAGGTGAAATATTTGGGACATTGCTTGACACAAGGACTGAGACACCTCACCGCTGATAGAAAACAGGCGATTCGCGACATGACTCTGCCACAAACCCAGCAGCAGATCCGCACTTTCCTTGGAATGTGTGGGTACTGCCGAAACTGGATCCCAGGGCTCTCCATACTGGCTTTACCTTTGCCAGAGATGGTCTCGTCAAACAAACCAGATCGGATTTCGCACACAGATGAGTCCGAGCTGGCATTTGAGAGACTCAAACAATGCCTATCACAGGCACCTGCATTAGGTATGCCAAATTATGGGAAACCCTTTGAATTGTACGGTACGGAAAGTGCTGGGTGTGCGGCAGGTGTCCTAACCCAGAAACATGGTGATGCCAGCAGGCCGGTAGCTTACTACAGTGCACAGTTGGACACCGTAGCACGGTCTCTCCCCACATGCTTGCGAAGTGTTGCAGCGATAGCATTGCTAGTGAGTAAAAGTGAAGATGTAGTGTTGGGGCACAACCTGACCATCCATACACCTCATGCAGTATCAGCCTTACTGAACTCTGCCCAAACCAGACATGTCTCATCAGCACGGTTTACAAGGTGGGAATTAGCACTAATGGCCCCTGTAAACATCACCATAAGGAGATGCAGCGCACTAAATCCTGCAACTTATCTCCCAGGTGTGCCTGGACAGGCACGAAGGGTGGAGGATGAGAATGATGGTGAAGGAGGATTTAGTACAGACACTGACACACATGATTGTATGGAATGTCTGAACCAAACTTTCACTGCAAGACCTGACATTAGTGACAACCCACTGGAAGGCGTAGATTTTACTTTTTACACTGACGGTAGTTGCCACAGACAGACGGACTCGGGAGACTTGTGTACTGGATACACAGTCGTAGATGACATATGTATCATAGAAGCTGAACCCCTGGGCCCACCACACTCAGCACAAGTTGCTGAGCTGGTCGCCCTAACCAGAGCGTGTGAATTGGCTAAGGGTAAGTCAGCCAATATTTATACAGACTCTAGGTATGCCTTTGGAGTAGTGCATGATTTCGGAGCCCTATGGCGCCTCAGAAATTTCATGACGGCAGCTGGCACACCTGTAGCGCATTCATCCCATATAAAAAGGCTTCTGACAGCGATACAGGAACCTGACAGAGTGGCTGTTATCAAGTGCAAAGCACACACTTACAGTCAAGACCCAGTGTCACTTGGTAACAGCCGGGCAGACGAAGCTGCTAAATCAGCAGCCAGCACCCCCACACAGACAGATATCACACAACTGATGGTATTCAATACCGTCAACACACAAAAATTAAGTGAAATGCAACATTTGTGTTCTCCAAAGGAAAAGGCAGTCTGGAGGTCAAAAGGATATGGCCAGGAGTCCTCAGGACTCTGGACAAGGTAAGCCAGTAGCCCCCAGAGCATATCTTCCAAGCTTAGCTGAGGCGGCACATGGTCTGACTCATCTGGGCAAAGAGGGTATGTGTAAGCTGGTGAGAGCCTACTGGTGTGCGCCAGGATTCTCTTCTCATGCGGGTAAGAGAGCAATGACATGTCTTACCTGCTTGAGGAAGAATATTGGAAAGTCAATACCAACAGAACCATCCCATATCCCGCCAACAGACGGCCCTTTTCAGGTAATACAAATTGATTTCATACAGTTGCCACCCTGCAGAAATTTAAAGTATGTGTTAGTTTGTATTGACGTGTTTTCAAATTGGGTAGAAGCGTTCCCCGCTGCCACAAATACTGCTACGTTCACTGCAAAGAAGATCGTGCAGGAATTTGTGTGCAGATATGGTATCCCTAGGATAATTTAAAGCGATAGGGGTACCCATTTTACAGGTGAAGTCTTTCAGGTTATGTGCAAACTAATGGGAATTAATAGTAAGCTGCATACTCCGTACCGCCCACAGGCGAGTGCGAAAGTGGAAAGAGTAAACAGCACTATTAAGAACAAGCTGAGCAAAGTGATGGCTGAAACTGGATTATTATGGCCAGAAGCTTTGCCACTTGTATTGTACAGCATCAGAACCACTCCCAGGTCCCCCCTTAACCTATCACCCTTTGAGATTCTTTTTGGTCGACAACCCCATGTAATGATTGACCCCCAGGATGATTTGAAATGCAATAATGAGGTGACTGTAAAATATATGGTTAAGATGAGCCAGCAGTTGAGGAATCAAAACAGCAATCTAAAGCTGGTGATTCCTGACCTACCAAACAGCAATTGTCATGACATTGAACCTGGGGATTATGTAATGATTCTAAATTTTCTACGCTCAGGTTGCCTTATTGATCGGTGGGAAGGACCGTACCAAGTCTTACTAACCAGCACGACCGCATTGAAGGTTGCCGAGAGAGAGAATTGGGTCCACTCGTCCCACTGTAAGAAGGTCGCTGACCCAGAGAGCCCGTGACAAAGAGCAGAGTGTAGAGGAAATCGTATCACTGGAGTGCCTGTTCCGGGAAGGTTGAGAGGCAGGACTGTTGTCACGGCACCTGAGCACAGAGAACTACAAGACCAGAGGCGGTTGTCGCACCAAATTTCTTTTTTTTTCCTTTTTATTATTTTCTCCATCTCCCATTACCCTCCTTTCCCCCCCTTCCTTGCTCCTTTTTCTCTCCCCTTAGCAAGATGGACTTACCCCAAGAGACTGCATTCCGGGTTTTCCTGTTGACCCTGTTGTTGACCAGAGCAGTCTATTTCGGTGAGAGTACCAAAGAGGTCGAGAAAGGATCTGAAATGGGTTCTGATGGCAAGGACGGATTTGTAGAATTCCAAGAGCAACACATTCACCGAGCAATGGCGAGTATCAGAAAACGATCTGGTAGTCAAGAAACTAGGAGACACTGTGAAGGATTATTGGCTGAGGAAAATTGTATTTGTAGAAACTGTGAAAACATAGTTGAGGACGGGTGCATCCAGAGATGTCAGTCCAGCCTTAATATCAACATGGACCGTCATCCATTGAGTGATTATCACTCATTAGTGGGTAAGGTTTTAAACCAAACAGAATGCTGGCTGTGCTCACAAGTACCTCAAGGTCAGAGCAAGTCAGGACTAGTACCGTATCCATTAACAATAGATGAGGTACTTAAACTAAGGGGTGGGAGACCGGTGGACAAGAAATTTAATATTTCTAAGCCCCCTAGTTTGAAGCTCCACCAATATCATGTGGATAGATCCTTAGTATGTTTTAACATTTCCAATCCCCGAAAGCCGGGAAATTGGGAAGTGACATGGAATAACCAAACCATGGCATTTTCACACAGAGCCGACAGAATGCCCGTAGACTCAGAACTTATACGCCAAATAGCCGACGGTGGAAGGTATTTTTGGTACAGGTATACTCTAGGAAGTAGGACCATGCGGGTTGGAGAAGTATCACCAGGGTACTGTGCACATATCATACAGCCTGATACGTGTACTGAACAGATTAGAGAGTTAGGGATAGGATTTTTCACTTGGATGGTTTGCAATATGGTAATGTCATATTCTGTTCCATATGTTCTCCCTGATGATGCATATTTCATATGCGGGAGGAAGGCGTATAAGTGGCTTGCCCCAAACTCAGAGGGATTGTGTTACATTGGAAGAGTGTTGCCAGAAGTTATGACCATAACCCATAATAAGATGAAAGACATTCACCACAATGCTCAAGCTCCTTACACTCACACTCACTATGAACACATCATTAAGAGACACCTTATAGATAGGACAGAGCATGCAGCCTCTGATTTGATCCACGAATCCACCGGGATTCAATTCCTACTCGCGTTAGATATCACCCGTACCGCCAGAGGAATTATAAATTATAGGTATATTCATACGCTAGCGAACCTGATAGATAATATCACCGAGATGTATGATGACACCTTCAGGTATACAGGGAGGGAATTGCAAGCTTACAAAACGGAACTGATCCAGCACAGGATGGTTCTAAATTATATCACAGCGGTGACAGGCGGGTACTGTGTCACCTTAGCAACTCATTATGGTGTAAAGTGCTGCACGTACATTACAAACAGCACTGATGACCCAACCGAGGCCATAGATCAAAAGATGGACGATATCTTGCAATTGAAGTGGGAGTTCCGGAGGAGACACAACCTTACCCTTACTGCTGTGAGTAATGAACTGACCGGCTGGGTCTCATGGTTGAACCCACGCAATTGGTTCTCAGGTTTAGGAGAATGGGCTCAAAATGTTATCGTGAGTGTAGGAAAGTTTCTCCTTTGTATCCTGGGAGTTGTCATAATGATTGGTTTGATATTTAGATGTGTTCGAATTTTAACGCGTCGCAAGCGCAGTACCAAAGTGATGAGTTTGAGGAGTGGGGGCATTGTTACAATAACTGATTTAATTTATGACCCATCAATTGAGACAATGTTGTGATAAGACGCGATTCCACGGTCCGTTTCTTTCACCTGTTTCTCCTTTGCTTTCCCTCAAGCAAAAATACATCCATTCGGAAGAGACGTTGATGAATTATACACCCATTCGGAAAAGACTCTTTGATGGACACTCTAAAGACTTTTATGGACACTCAAAAGACTTTGATTAACACTCACGGCAAAGATACACCCATCCGGACAAGACTTCAACCAACACCCAAGAACGATTACACAAATGTTATATGAATGTATTTGTGATACGTGTCTTATCTTCATCTCTACAACCTTCAGGTAGTGACACACATAGTCGACAGGTAATATAGATACATATATTAGCATTCACATGTTTTTCCCCCTCCATGTATCATCAACTAAATGTGCACCCCATTCGTTGGAACAAGAAGCCGAAAAGAGCTCGGTAGTGTTTGTTGGCCCACTTACAGACCCTTAATACGGGATGAGAAGGATTTAATGTATACTTCGCAATACCTCGAAGCTTATCTAGAACATGATACATGCCCCTCAGACATGTATTTCATACATACATGCTTTTACCATCCCACTAGGCCATACATTTCCCGCCTACTCCTCTCCTCCTACCATCCAATTATTTTATAGATATTGTATTGTATATTTTTCTGTTTAATGTTTAGATAGTGGCAGTTATTGTTGACTGCCAAAGGGTGGACTGTCAAAGTCGAAAAATATTGTAATGAATGCCTAACGTACTAACCCCATGCACATGCCCGCTGCGCGTGCACTCAGTCTGCCGTGCGTGCGCATATCCGCAATTTGCGTAACGGAGCTTTTCACGGCCATGCGCCTTAGCGCGTGGTATGCGCATTTACCGTAGAGTTTGTGAATGCATAGAGGGTTATTAGAACATTACATATTTAACCCAAATAGTGTACATTTTAGATATAGTTCCCCTAGACCATGTCAGCGAGTATTAATAGTTTAAACAGTTCCTGGACAGAGAGATTCGCCTTTACATGATAGGAAGGGTCTGATAAAGGTTGGAAGGTGATGTCTAGTATCCAGCTGTAGGGTATTTTGAGGGTAACATTCCGGTGTTGGTTAGAGAAAGATCGCTTGTTCCTGCGTATAGTTATGTACAAAAGTAGAATATGAACATTAACTGTATTTACTGTATTTTATGTATGCGGCGGGAATCCAGAGTATACCACCCACAAGAGCAGTTGGGGAAAGACATCGCCCACCTATTCAAATCCACCTATGACCTTTTCTGTAATGTAGAGACACATCCCTGTGTCCAATGGACAATGAGATTACAGTGACCATTGTATTGTGTATGCATGTTGTGTATAAAAAGACCATTGTTGCCTGGCCGGTCAGAAGACTCTGAACGCTATCTGTATGACCAGCGGAGGATCGGCCGGGTTGCGCTTGCGAACATTCTCACGTATGTACATTCTCTGTAGCCATTATTCTGTTTAGATTTACTTGTTAGCCTGTAGTGTATGATTTGTATTGCTTTTACCTTTTGGAATTAATCCACTGAGGCCTTAGAACCCTGTGGTTGCAACTACAAATCAGTGTTGTGTTTTCACTTTCCTGCATGGGCTTTAAAGTAGATTTATCTGTATAAGGTGTATAGCATTGATAAGGTGTACGCACTGCGGGTACTTTGTATCGCCAGCGCTACTTAAGGTTTAAAGGTATTACATCATTGCAGTACTTTGCTGTTAAAGGTTTAAAGTGTAAGCATATCATTAGCAAGGTTTAAAGGTTATCCATTGTGTGTGCGCACGCTGAGCGTACTCCGTACACTCAGCGCTGCGTGGGTACGCCAAGTACATACCACGTGCGGGACTCTGTACGCAAATAGCGTACAAAGTGCGTAGCACGTGTATTCAGTCTAGAGGCCATAACGGCTCCAGGGTAAAAGTGTATTTAGAGGTATAGCTTTGCGGTCTAAGGTAATATCAGCATTATCACCCCCTCAGTGCGGATTCCCATGCCCCCATTACAGAAGCTTATTTCTGAACATTTCTTACGTTATTATCAGGAGCTTTACACGACTCCTCCAGATTCTCCCACTCTAAGTATGCAATTCCTTTCTGACGCACAACTCCCTACTTTAACTGAAGTGGAGCGGGACTCTTTGATTGTTCCCATTATGGAACCTGATCGCCAATCCTTAATTAAATCGCTTCCTAAAGGCAAGTCTCTAGGCCCTGATGGTTTAGGAGCTGAATATTATCAACTCCTTTCGTCCCATTTAATGCCCCACCTCCTGACCTTATTTAACTCCTTATTATCTGGTCACTCTCCCCCACGTGGTTCCAAAGATGCTAGGATAATAGTTTTCCTGAAACCAGGGAAAGATACCACGTTAGTACAATCATATAGACCAATCTCTCTTCTCAATCAAGATTTGAAATTATTTACCAAATAAATTGCCTTGTATCTTCAATTGGTGTTACCCAGAATACTACATCATGCTCAGACGGGATTTGTGTGGGGTAGCACATCCGTGCACAAAGTCCGTACGCTGTTCGCGGCTATGATGATTAATAGATACTCTCACAATAAAAAACCTATTGTGGTCAGCTGTGACGCAGATAAAACTTTCGATCATGTTTCCTGGTCGCGTAGATTACATGTGTTACATGTTCAACAGTTTGGACCACGGTTCACTGGTATTTTCCATATACTTTATGCCCAGCTGACTACTCACTTAATTATTAATGATGTTAATTCCCCCTCATTTACTTTACAGAGAAGTACACGGCAGGGATGCCCTCTCTCCCCATTGCTTTTTAATCTTTCCGTAGATCCCCTAATCCATACATTTCTTAGAGACACCACGTGGAGAGGGATCTTTGTTGGCGTACATGAGTCTTTTGACGATGACCTGCTTCTTTATTTTAGTGAGCCACAAACTGCCTTTCCATCGCTGTTGTCCATATTGAAGTTATTTAATTACATCTCTGGGTTCTTAATTAACTTTACCAAGACTGAAGCTCTAGCTTGTATGATGCTGGAAAATTGGATTGGGGGTCTCGATTTCCCTTTTGTTGGGCTCATGATTTTATTGTTTATCTAGGTTTGCGCATACCCCCTGCACCAGCAGATTGGTATTCGATAAACATATCTTTTTTTTATTGATCAAATGTTAGCTGATTTTGAAAAGTGGAAACATCTCCCGCATTCCTATCTGGGGCGGTGTAATTTATATAAGATTGTTTCTTTCCCTCGTTTGCTCTATCCAGTCCAGATGCCTCCTTTTACCTTTTTGAAGAGAGATGCAAACATTGGCCCTCATTCCGAGTTGTTCGCTCGGTATTTTTCATCGCATCGCAGTGAAAATCCGCTTAGTACGCATGCGCAATGTTCGCACTGCGACTGCGCCAAGTAACTTTACTATGAAGAAAGTAATTTTACTCACGGCTTTTTCTTCGCTCCGGCGAACGTAATGTGATTGACAGGAAATGGGTGTTACTGGGCGGAAACACGGCGTTTCAGGGGCGTGTGGCTGAAAACGCTACCGTTTCCGGAAAAAACGCAGGAGTGGCCGGAGAAACGGTGGGAGTGCCTGGGCGAACGCTGGGTGTGTTTGTGACGTCAACCAGGAACGACAAGCACTGAAATGATCGCACAGGCAGAGTAAGTCTGGAGCTACTCTGAAACTGCTAAGTAGTTAGTAATCGCATTATTGCGAATACATCGGTCGCAATTTTAAGAAGCTAAGATTCACTCCCAGTAGGCGGCGGCTTAGCGTGTGTAACTCTGCTAAATTCGCCTTGCGACCGATCAACTCGGAATGAGGGCCATTATTAATACTGCTCTAAGTTTATTTGGACCGGAAAAAGTCCCAGACTGTCCTTGTTTAAACTGCAACAGTCATTACCTTTGATGTGTAATTAACTTGCCTTGCATCCAAGATTATGCCTTAGCGAGTTGCACTGGACTGGATAGGAGGAAGTAACGCTTATACTGACATAACACTGGATCAAGCATTTAGCCCTGACTGTAATTTAGTGTCCTTATTGCATAGATCCCACATATCTATTTCCTACTCGATTAAGACCAACCCCTTACTTAATACTCCCTGTTCTGCTTGGCGTGTGTTGCGGAACAGACATGCTCTTTCCTCCTCCCGAACTATATTTCTCCCGCTGCTGCATAACTATGATTTTCAACATGGTGAGCCTGATAAGATGATTGGACTATGGCACCTCCAGGGTTTACGTATGCTATACCAATTCTTAGACAAGGATTGCTACTCTATTCTTTCTCTATCCTTACTTCAGGAACGCTTCCCAGCTTTACCCTTCCCCCTATTTGTATATTTCCAAATTCGTAGCTATATTACCAAACTATTATCCCACTTGACTGTTGCCGATAAGTCTTAGATGTTATAACACAGAATAGACCAGGTTCCCCGGCTACTACTTCCCTTATTTACTTACACACCAGGAGGACTTTAGATATCTCTACCCTCACTACCGGCATGGCAAATGGTCAATCACATTTCCTTAATCCACCTTAATACAAACCCTATGGAATAATGTGGGATCCTATATTAATAATGTATTGCATATTCCTTTAACAATTCATATGGCCTGGGCCCTGTGGAACCACTTTCCTTCTTCTACTCCCCTCTCTATCTCTAAAGGTAATCACCTCCTCTTAGCCAAGGTTGCTGCAGCATAAAAAAAAAAAAACTATTCTCGCACAGTGGATTTTGATTGAACCTGTATCTTTCTCTCTTGTGACTCCACGTCTTCTTTACCTGTACCAGGTGGATTGATCAGAGTGTTTACTTGACATTGAATCTAAAGCACATACATTTTTTGATATATGGTTACCTTACATACGCACCTTTCCAGATTTGACTAGAGAGTCGGTACAGAGTGCTGTTAGACTATCCGCTTGGAACAATTTAGAACTCCTGGACAAAGGAATGCCCCCATTTTAACTATATTGGAATTCACCTTCCCAGTTTTCTGCACTGTATATTTTTGGCTATGTACTCCTCTCAACTACATTTACATTTTGCTAACATTGTGGTTTAGCAATGTCCACCTCCATCCAGGGCCGTAACTAGGGGGGGGCTAGGGGGGCACGTGACCTGGGCGCAGGATTTTTGGGGACGCCGAGGGAGCAGGAGACTTGAAGGCAGACCCGGCAGCAGCGGTACACAAATGTCTTGGAGCTGTGCGGCTGTGAGAGGTGGATTCGTGGTCAGGCTGAGTAGAGCACCATCACTCTGTCTGCCGCCCACCACTCACGTCCTGCTGCCCGCCGCTCACTGCCCACATCCTAATGCTCCCCACCCACTGCTCACACCCGGCGGCCCGCGGCCCGCGTCCTGCTGCTCACCGGCCGTCCGTCGCTCACCGCCCGCCTCCTGGTGCTCCCCACCCGCCGCTCACACCCGGCAGCCCTCATCCTGCTGCTCACCGGCCGGCCGTCGCTCACCGCCCGCGTCATGGTGCTCCCCACCCACCGCTCACACCCGGCAGCCCACGTCCTGCTGCTCCCCACCCGCCGCTCACACCAGAAACAAGAATTGAAGGTGAGGGGTTGTATGGGGGAGGTCAGGTGTGGCATTGGGTGGTGGGATAAGTTATTGTCGTTGGCAGGTACTTGGGGGATAAGGGTGTATGTGTGACAGTTGGTCCAGGGGAGAGGCAGGCCAGGGTAGGGGAGCTTTGTAGTATATGCAGCGACAGGTACAGTTGGAGGTAGGTTGGAGGTAGAGGGAGTTGTGGTTTGTGTGTGGCAGCAAGTTCGGGGGTCACCGGGGGATAGGATTGGGAATTATATATTTTTCTAAATATATGATCATTTAGTGCGATGATTGGGGGGTGGGGGGCGCCAAATTGCAGCCTTCCCCCAGGTGACGAAAATCCTAGTTTCGGCCCTACTCCATCTACTGATTATTGTCTTCTTGAGTTGTACCTTGGTACGTCTTTTTTGCTACTAAATGCCATACCATATTTGTACTACTGTCAATGCCTGTAATATTGAATGCCTAGTTGTTTTTCTTGAATAAACATATTTAAAAAAAAAAACACCAGTGATACTTGGATTTGTAGCAACAATACTAGATACATCCCACTATGAGGGAATCTAGAATTTTCCCAAGCTTAGTAAATAATATTTTATGTGATATTTACTGTAATGCTAAGTTTGTCTCCCTGTACTGTCCTTTGTACGGCGCTGCGAAACATGTGTGGCGCCTTATAAATAAAAGTAATAATAATAACTCCCAGAGGCAAGAAATATAGCTTGGAGGCGAGAAATATAGCTTTCAACAGCTAAAGGAAATAGATTAATACCAATGCAAACATATGTTAGAAGATGAATCAGGAATGTATAAAACTGATAGGCAATCCCTTTATCAACTTATGGTGGTAGATACAATTGAGGGTGGGAAATCTAAAAACAAAACTGAAGTTGCAAGGTTTTTTTCCGATTTAATTAAAAGGTTTTCAGTGTTCACCCATCACCAGAGCAAGTCTGATTTCTCCTAAAATCGTTATTTTAAAATAAGAATTTACTTACCGATAATTCTATTTCTCGGAGTCCGTAGTGGATGCTGGGGTTCCTGAAAGGACCATGGGGAATAGCGGCTCCGCAGGAGACAGGGCACAAAAGTAAAGCTTTTACAGGTCAGGTGGTGTGTACTGGCTCCTCCCCCTATGACCCTCCTCCAGACTCCAGTTAGGTACTGTGCCCGGACGAGCGTACACAATAAGGGAGGATTTTGAATCCCGGGTAAGACTCATACCAGCCACACCAATCACACCGTACAACTTGTGATCTAAACCCAGTTAACAGTATGATAACAGAGGAGCCTCTGAAAGATGGCTTCCTAAACAATAACCCGAATTAGTTAACAATAACTATGTACAAGTATTGCAGATAATCCGCACTTGGGATGGGCGCCCAGCATCCACTACGGACTCCGAGAAATAGAATTATCGGTAAGTAAATTCTTATTTTCTCTATCGTCCTAAGTGGATGCTGGGGTTCCTGAAAGGACCATGGGGATTATACCAAAGCTCCCAAACGGGCGGGAGAGTGCGGATGACTCTGCAGCACCGAATGAGAGAACTCCAGGTCCTCCTTTGCCAGGGTATCAAATTTGTAAAAATTTACAAACGTGTTCTCCCCTGACCACGTAGCTGCTCGGCAGAGTTGTAATGCCGAGACCCCTCGGGCAGCCGCCCAAGATGAGCCCACCTTCCTTGCGGAATGGGCCTTAACAGATTTAGGCTGTGGCAGGCCTGCCACAGAATGTACAAGTTGAATTTTGTTACAAATCCAACGAGCAATCGACTGCTTAGAAGCAGGTGCACCCAACTTGTTGGGTGCATACAGTATAAACAGCGAGTCAGATTTTCTGACTCCAGCCGTCCTTTAAATGTATATTTTTAAGGCTCTGACAACGTCCAACAACTTGGAGTCCTTCAAGTCGTCTGTAGCCGCAGGCACTACAATAGGCTGGTTCAGGTGAAACGCTGATACCACCTTAGGGAGAAAATGCGGACGCGTCCGCAGCTCTGCCCTATGTCGAATGGAAAATTAAATAAGGGCTTTTATAAAACAAAGCCGCCAGTTCAGATACTCTCCCGGCCGAAGCCAGGGCCAGTAACATAGTCACTTTCCATGTGAGATATTTCAAATCCACATTCTTTAGTGGTTCAAACCAATTGGATTTGAGGAAATCTAAAACTACATTTAGATCCCACGGTGCCACCTTAGGCACCACAGGAGGCTGTATATGCAGTACTCCTTTGATAAAAATCTGGACCTCAGGGACTGAGGCCAATTCTTTTTGGAAGAATATTGATAGGGCCGAAATTTGAACCTTAATAGATCCCAATTTGAGACCCATAGACAATCCTGATTGCAGGAAATGTAGGAAAACGACCCAGTTGAAATTCCTCCATCGGAGCACTCCGCTGCTCGCACCACGCAACATATTTTCGCCAAATACGGCGATAATGCTTCGCGGTGACTTCCTTCCTTGCCTTTATCAAGGTAGGAATGACTTCTTCTGGAATGCCTTTTCCTTTTAGGATCTGGCATTCAAACGCCATGCCGTCAAACGCAGCCGCGGTAATTCTTGAAAAAGACAAGTACCCTGCTGAAGCAGGTCCCTTCTCAGAAGTAGAGGCCACGGATCGTCCGTGACCATCTCTTGAAGTTCCGGGTACCAAGTCCTTCTTGGCCAATCCGGAGCCACTAGTCTTACTCCTCTTTGCCGTATAATCCTCAATACCTTTGGTATGAGAGGCAGAGGAGGAAACACATATACCGACTGGTACACCCAAGGTGTTACCAGCGCGTCCACAGCTATTGCCTGCGGATCTCTTGACCTGGCGCAATACCTGTCCAGTGTTTTGTTGAGGCGAGACGCCATCATGTCCACCATTGGTTTTACCCAACGGTTTAATAGCATGTGGAAAACTTCTGGATGAAGTCCCCACTCTCCCGGGTGAAGGTCGTGTCTGCTGAGGAAGTCTGCTTCCCAGTTGTCCACGCCCGGGATGAATACTGCTGACAGTGCTATCACGTGATTCTCCGCCCAGCGAAGGATCCTGGCAGCTTCTGCCATTGCCCTCCTGCTTCTTGTGCCGCCCTGTCTGTTTACATGGGCGACTGCCGTGATGTTGTCCGACTGGATCAACACCGGTCTTCCTTGAAGCAGAGGTTCCGCCTGGCTTAGAGCATTGTAGATTGCTCTTAGTTCCAGAATGCTTATGTGAAGAGACTTTTTCAGGCTCGACCACACTCCCTGGAAATTTCTTCCCTGTGTGACTGCTCCCCAGCCTCTCAGGCTGGCCTCCGTGGTCACCAGGATCCAATCCTGCATGCCGAATCTGCGGCCCTCCAATAGATGAGCCTCCTGCAACCACCACAGAAGGGATACCCTTGTCCTCGGCGACAGGGTTATCCGCAGGTGCATCTGAAGATGCGACCCTGACCATTTGTCCAACAGATCCCTTTGCATGGAATCTGCCGAAAGGGATTGCTTCGTAAGAAGCTACCATTTTTTCCCAGGACTCTTGTGCATTGATGTACAGACACCTTTCCTGGTTTTAGGAAGTTCCTGACCAGGTCAGATAACTCCTTGGCTTTTTCTTCGGGAAGAAAAACCTTTTTCTGAACTGTGTCCAGAATCATCCCCAGGAACAGCAGACGAGTTGTCGGCATTAATTGGGATTTTGGAATATTCAGAATCCATCCGTGCTGCTTTAGCACCTCTTGAGATAGTGCTAAACCCATCTCTAGCTGTTCTCTGGACCTTGCCCTTATTAGGAGATCGTCCAAGTATGGGATAATTAATACGCCTTTTCTTCGAAGAAGAAATATTATCTCGGCCATTACCTTTGTAAAGACCCGAGGTGCCGTGGACAAACCAATCGGCAGCGTCTGAAACTGATAGTGACAGTTTTGTACAACGAACCTGAGGTACCCCTGGTGTGAGGGGTAATTGGAACGTGGAGATACGCATCCTTGATGTCCAAGGATACCATAAAGTCCCCTTCTTCCAGGTTCGCTATCACTGCTCTGAGTGACTCCATCTTGAACTTGGACTTCTTTATGTACAGGTTCAAGGACTTCAGATTTAGAATAGGCCTTACCGAGCCATCCGGCTTCGGTACCACAAAAAGAGTGGAATAATACCCCTTCCCTTGTTGTAGAAGAGGTACCTTGACTATCACCTGCTGAGAATACAGCTTGTGAATGGCTTCCAAAACCGTCTCCCTTTCTGAGGGGGACGTTGGTAAAGCAGACTTCAGGAAACGGCGAGGTGGCTCTGTCTCTAATTTCAACCTGTACCCCTGAGATATTATCTGCAGGATCCAGGGATTTACCTGCGAGTGAGCCCACTGCGCGCTGTAATTCTTGAGACGACCGCCTACCGCCCCCGAGTCCGCTTGCGAAGCCCCAGCGTCATGCTGAGGCTTTTGTAGAAGCCGGGGAGGGCTTCTGTTCCTGGGAAGGAGCTGCCTGTTGCTGTCTCTTCCCTCGTCCTCTGCCTCGTGGCAGATATGAATAGCCCTTTGCTCTCTTATTTTTAAAGGAACGAAAGGGCTGCGTTGAAAAGTCGGTGCCTTTTTCAGTTGGGGAGTGACTTGAGGTAGAAAGGTGGATTTCCCGGCCGTAGCCGTGGCCACCAAATCCGATAGACCGACCCCAAATAACTCCTCTACGCATCGCCTGTCCACTGTCGTGTCCATAAAGCTCTTCTGGCCGAAATGGACATAGCACTTACCCGTGATGCCAGTGTGCAGATATCTCTCTGTGCATCACGCATATAAAGAAATGCATCCTTTATTTGTTCTAACGACAGTAAAATATTGTCCCTGTCCAGGGTATCAATATTTTCGATCAGGGACTCTGACCAAACCACCCCAGCACTGCACATCCAGGCAGTCGCAATAGCTGGTCGTAGTATAACACCTGCATGTGTGTATATACCTTTTTGGATATTTTCCATCCTCCTATCTGATGGATCTTTAAGTGCGGCCGTCTCAGGAGAGGGTAACGCCACTTGTTTTGATGAGCGTGTTAGCGCTTTGTCCACCCTAGGAGGTGTTTCCCAGCGCTCCCTAACCTCTGGCGGGAAAGGGTATAAAGCCAATAACTTCTTTGAAATTAGCAGTTTTTTATCGGGGCACCCCACGCTTCATCACACACGTCATTTAATTCTTCTGATTCGGTAAAAACTACTGGTAGTTTTTTCACACCCCACATAATACCCTGTTTAGTGGTACCTGTAGTATCAGCTAAATGTAACATCTCCTTTATTGCCAAAATCATATAACGTGTGGCCCTACTGGAAAATACGGTTGATTCGTCACCTTCACCACCGGAATCAGTGCCTGTGTCTGGGTCTGTGTCGACCGACTGAGGCAAGGGGCGTTTTACAGCCCCTGACGGTGTTTGAGGCGCCTGGACAGGCACTAATTGAGTGTCCGGCCGCCTCATGTCGGCAAACGACTGCTTAAGCGAGTTGACGCTATCCCGTAATTCCACAAATAAAGGCATCCATTCTGGTGTCGACCCCCTAGAAGGTGACATCCTCATATTTGGCAATTGCTCCGCCTCCACACCAATAACGTCCTCATACATGTCGACACACACGTACCGACACACAGCAGACACACAGGGAATGCTCTATACGAAGACAGGACCCACTAGCCCTTTGGGGAGACAGAGGGAGAGTCTGCCAGCACACACCAAAAAGCGCTATATATGACAGGGATAGCCTTATGATTAAGTGCTCCCTTATAGCTGCTTTTATATTAATATATTGCCATTTATTTTGCCCCCCCTCTCTGTTATACCCTGTTTCTGTAGTGCAGTGCAGGGGAGAGACCTGGGAGCCTTCCTGACCAGCGGAGCTGTGACAGAAAATGGCGCCGTGTGCTGAGGAGATAGGCCCCGCCCCTTTTCCGGCGGGCTCGTCTCCCGCTATTTAGTACATTTAGGCAGGGGTAAATATCTCCATATAGCCTCTGGGGCTATATGTGAGGTATTTTTAGCCTTTTTAAAGGTTTTCATTTGCCTCCCAGGGCGCCCCCCCCCCAGCGCCCTGCACCCTCAGTGACTGCCGTGTGAAGTGTGCTGAGAGGAAAATGGCGCACAGCTGCAGTGCTGTGCGCTACCTTAAGAAGACTGCAGGAGTCTTCAGCCGCCGATTCTGGACCTCTTCTTGCTTCAGCATCTGTGAGGGGGCCGGCGGCGTGGCTCCGGTGACCATCCAGGCTGTACCTGTGATCGTCCCTCTGGAGCTTCATGTCCAGTAGCCAAGAAGCCAATCCATCCTGCACGCAGGTGAGTTCACTTCTTCTCCCCTCTGTCCCTCGTTGCAGTGATCCTGTTGCCAGCAGGAATCACTGTAAAATAAAAAACCTAAGCTAAACTCTCTAAGCAGCTCTTTATGAGAGCCACCTAGAATTGCACCCTTCTCGGCCGGGCACAAAAATCTAACTGGAGTCTGGAGGAGGGTCATAGGGGGAGGAGCCAGTACACACCACCTGACCTGTAAAAGCTTTACTTTTGTGCCCTGTCTCCTGCGGAGCCGCTATTCCCCATGGTCCTTTCAGGAACCCCAGCATCCACTTAGGACGATAGAGAAACAGGAATTATCAGGACTTTAGTATGGCACTCCTGCGCCACCCCCAAGGACTAATTAAGCAAATGGAAGTTTCCAATTAACTTAAATAGTTCTTAATTACTCACCTTTCGAAGCCATGTCTTCATCCTCCAGTATTAGGACCCGGTTTCCTGCAGCAGCGATGAGTGAGTGTGTGTAAGTATGTGTGAGTGTGTGTAATCCCCCCCTTCCCCAGAGCCGGCCCTAACCAATATGATGCCCTAGGCAAGATTTTGGCTGGTGCCCCCCAGCACCACCGCTGGTTCCGCCTCTGACCTTGCACCTCTTTCCCAGCACCATCACCCCTCACCCATAGCAGTCCTTATTTTGGTGTTTGTACCCCCTATATTTTAAATCGGAATAGTTTGCACATTTGGCGCACAGCCCAAAAAGGGGTGTGTTTTTGCTGGCAAGGGGCATGGCCAAACAACCCCAATTCCAATTACACCACACAGTACTGCAACTTCATTCACATTTGATCATGCGATAGTGTTCATAAATCCCGCAGTAGTATCACTTTACCTTATAAACGTTACTACTCACAGTAGAGCCCCTTATTCACATTACATCACACCCTATTGCTCTTTATTCACATTAGACACAGTAGTGCCCTTTCTATACGCAACGCCACATAGTAGAGCACCTTATACACATAATGCCACACATTAGCAATGCATTTATACACATAATTCCACACAGTAATGCCCCTTACACATTTGAGACACATTATTAATGTCCTTATAAACATAATACGCTTACACATTATGACAACCTTTATTATTGCCCTTTTACACATAATGCCCCATGCACATAAGCCGCACATTATTAATGCCCTTATACACACAATGACACACATAGTGCCCCCTACACATTTGCTGCACTTTATTAGTGCCCCTATACACATAATAACACACATACAGTAGTACCCTTTTACACATATGCCGCACATTATTGATGCCCTTATACACATAATGACACGCATAGTGCCCCTTACACATATGTTGCACATTATTAATGCATTTTTACATGACACACATAATGCTCCTTACACATATTCCGAACACTACTGCACAACCAACCCACTTACATGCACACAGCAATCACACTGCCACTAACACTGTGACCTCTGCCTCTGCTTGGATACAGATGTGTCCTCATAAATATTGCCTCAATGCTAACATCTGGCACCTTTTTTAATGAAAATGCATCTTATTTGCATTGATATGTGGCTAGGATGTACAAGCAGCTTCTACTGATTAAAATGATATGCAGCATGCCTATATACTGTGTGAGACTGTGGCTGTATCTGCATATGAAATGCTACACACAGAATATAGGCATGCCGCATATCATTTTAATCAGCAGAAGCTGCTGATGCCCCTAGGCATATCAAATGCCCTAGGCAATTGCCTAGTTTGCCTATGCCTATGGCCGGCTCTGCCCTTCCCTTCCGTGTGTGACCCCTCTGGAGGCAGCAGCTGGGAAAACTACATCTCCCAGCAGCCAGCTCCCCTCTCAGCAGCCCCCTCCACAGTGAGAAAAAGGAGTGGATACCACAGGGAGCCGCAGAGACCACCAGCCAGGTAAGTATTTTTTTTTTACCTGCGCCGAAGGATATTTGGCGCTGAAAACCCTGCAACCACTTTTTTTTTATTGGGTTCCATGGGTAATGGGAGCATGCATACACGCGGTAATCCAAAATTGGGTGCAAGGTTTTTTTTTATGGCCAAAACTTCGTGCCCAATTGATTTCCCTCCATGAAGCTGCAGAAAAAGTAAAAACGTCTGGAATGAAGTTGTGGATTTTATCAATTAACAGTTAATTTGCCTACAGGCAGTATAAACCCACCTTTAAAGTAATAGTAATTGTTCTAGGGGCACTAAAAACAGAATTCTCAGATGGGAGGGCTACCTGAAAATAGAGATTGGAATAAAAAATTGTTAGCAACAGTGGGAATGATATATAGAAACTTTGAAAATGTCCAAATAAAACAACATAGAATATTACAAAGTAATGGAGAGACAATACACAACCCGCATTAGTTTAGATTTAGTAAAAGGATGCTATGTTAAGATGTTTGCTTTAATGTTTCATCTTGCTTCCTGGTTTGCTTTTGTTGTAAAGTTTTGGAATTAAACTTGTAAACTGCATAAGAGTTGGGATACTTTAAATTCGACAGCAAAACTAGTTTGCCAATTGTGAATTGTTAAGGGTCTCTTTTTCTTTTAGTTGTCGCTTGTCTTTTCCCAGGCTCTGTATTCTGAATATGCATTTAGATCTTTTTATTTAGTATTGCATAACAAGGTAAAACAGGTGCTAGCATATGCAGGCAAATAAGGCACAGAAGAATGTCTCATGACAACATGAATGTGGAAAAAGTAAATAATTAACAGTAAATTTGCATATCCTGGTGAGACCAGCCAATGCACTTTGCAGTTATCATTGTGAAATAGAAAATGGGGGAAGAGTGGGGAAAATGTGGAAAAGAACCAATAGAGGGGAAAGTGAGAGGGGATTAAGGAGCTGGAGGTGATAGGAATATTGAGCCAGGACCCTAAACTGTATGAGGGAGGGAATTGTGCAAGAGAGTAGGGTGCTATTAGTAGAGAGGTATACTCCATATTAGCAATAAACCCTATGCAGTGCATTATTTATGTTCCTATTACAAGCCAGTTGATATTTTACTATACTTAATATGTGTAGGATGAGTTTATTTGTACTTTTGTTGACTTACCTCATCAGGGCACATAGTAGCAGACTGACTGGAGTCCTGGTAGTCTGCTAGCCAGACTCCAGATTTGCTTGTAATAAGGGATGATTTTTCAGAATGGGATATTCTTCAGACATGCCCACCAAATGTGAAAAAATGTGCCCCTTTGCCCCAACTCATGTTCATTGTGTTAGGTTAGATTAGTCGTTCTGGTGCTAAATACCATCCAGTGAATACTTTAATTGCAACACTTATTGAGTATTTTAATATATTGATCCAAAGTTTGTTTCATGTTCCTGTGCACAGAGGAAAACCAACGTTAAATTTCCAGGCCAGCTAATGACTGTATATGTTCTTGTGAAGTTTATGATGTTTTTCTTGGATTTCTGCAAGCGAACCAAAGTGCAAAAGCGCCATGTGTCCTAAGCATGTGATTCCTGCCCTACTATCAGAACTCTGTCCTGGGGTAAAGAGGAGTGATTCCTTAGAGGAGAGGGGTAATGTGACTAGTGGAGATTCTTGTTAATGCTGACACAGTTTTAGAGTGTAAGAGTAACTAGACAGACAGCACTAGGCCTGTGTTTATGCTGGAGCCAAGGAATGTGCACCACTTTAATATGAGGTTGTTTATGGTTACAAATAAATTTGCAGCACAAAGGTTGATGGAAATGAATTGTCCAAGCAAACCCTTCATCTAACTAAGTCTAAAAAGTATACCCAGTATTCTGTGGCAAATATTCATTCTTATAGCTAGATATAGATACTATTTGTTATACTAAAGCAGGAACATATAAACTACAACCTAGGGAGCAAAATGCAGCCTGGTATTTGCGGCAATACACTCACAGTATTATAGCAGGGCACCCATTGTGTGAAACTGAGGAAAGTATTATCTGCGGCATGCTGCACCACCTCCTGTACTATTGGGAGAGACTGGGTAGTTGGGCTTGAAATTTTTCATCACCAATCTACAATTCTTGCCATCTGTGGCTATTAGATTGGCTCAGCCTCATCACACACTCTTCCTCCATACACACACAGACTACGGGAGCCCAATAGGAATATTCCAGTTTAAATGAATGATGTAGCACATATATTACATTTAATGAGTCCAGCTCAGTAGTGTCCATGTCACCCAGCCAAATGGCCCAGCTTGCCCATTGGAGAAGTGCAGAGCCATAACTAGATGTGGCCAATGGTGCCTGGCACACAGCGCAGATGTGCTGGAAGCGCAGGACCACCAGCAGCACCTGCCTGGCCGCTCAGCCGCCGCCCTGTGGTGTCCTGGCCGTGTCTCCCCACCGTCACCGGCCGGCACCCAGCTGCATTGCCCGGCTACCTCTCACATAGGTAGCAGGGCAGCACTGCAGCTCCGCCCCCCCCCATGTGCTGGGAGAGATGACGTCCCTCCCAGCCCGCCCCCAGCCCACCCACAATGCCCTGCGCTGCAAAGAGCGCAGCATAGGGGAGGAAGAGGAGAGGCATGCCGACTCCTCACAGGTGAATGTAACTCTCTCTCCTTCCCTACCCTCCCATAATGTGTAAAAAAGGAGACTGCCTGCCATAATGTGTAAAAAAGGGGAACTGCCTGCCGTAATGTGTAAAAGAGGGGGACTGCCTGCCATAATGTGTAAAAAATGAGACTGCCTACCGTGATGTGTAAAAAAGGGGGACTGCCTGCCGTAATGTGTAAAAAGGGGGACTGCCTGCTTAATGTGTAAAAAAGGTAGACTCTGCCTGCCGTAATGTGCAAAAAAGGGGGACTGCCTGTCTGCTGTAATGTGTAAAAAAGAGGGACTGCCTGCTGTAATGTGTAAAAAAGGGGGCTCTGTTGCTGTAATTTGTAAAAAAAAAAAAAAAGTGGGACTCTGTTGCTGTAAGGTGTAAAAAGGGGACTCTGCCTGCCATAATGTGTAAAAGGGAGCTATACCTGCTTAATGTGTAAAAGGGGGACTCCACCTGCCGTACTGTGTAAAAGGGAGCTCTGTGGCCATGCCCCTTTCCCATGAAGCCACGCCCCTCTATTTTTGTTGCACTCACTGACCCTGTTTTGTATATGAGGGAGGCGCTGATGCTGTTTCTTGCACACAGCGCTAAAATAGTTCCGACACTAAAGAAGGGGAGGAACAGTGTGAATCCAGTGAGTGCCAGTTCATAGACCCTAGCATACCAGTTGTGTCATATGTGCCAAAGATCTTAGGGCTGGACTGGTCCACAGGGGTGCAGGAAAAATACTAGGTGGATCCCAGTAATCAAGGGCCCCACCCCTTTCTCTGTGGGGGTTGGCCACACCTCCTGTGGTAACTGACCACAACCCTTAAGGGCCTCCATCACTGCATCCCCCTAGTAGGTGCTTGATGCCCCAGTCCGACATTGCCTGGTCTAGTAAATGAACAGTATTATTTCCCAAAACACAAACTGCTGTGCTATTGTGTGTATAGTAACAGTGTTTCAGTTATGGTATATGAAAGGTCCTGTATTGTTAGAGCTATTATAGTCTATAATCGGCTAATTGTGTCTAGTTGTTTCTGGATGCTAAAAACCAGTTGAGCTGGTTGTTAGCCTCTTAGCTGTCACTGAGAGAAAATTATTCCTGCAATTTTGTTATATGCAGTTTATTGGTGTCCCGATCACGTTTCGGTGTCCTTTAAAAACACTATCATTGGTTGCACAGCACCAGACAGTCTGTATAAGAAATCATGCAAAAAACAAATACTAAAAAGAGACAAAGCATCGGTGGATGGAGAAGATGCTGATGTGAGTCAGTATAGGTCTTGCTCATAAGACATTAGAGTCTACAGATCATGAGTTATATAAAAGTACTGCATGTCGGTCAGCATTATTTTGGGAGAAAGCTGTATATCTTTTTATTCATTAAAGATCGATTCCTAAAATATTATCCGGCTGGACTTTGATGTGTTCCCGCCATATGCTTTTCTGTGCAATCATGACATTTTCACTGGGTCGGCACTCAGCTCTAAAATCGAGGCAGGTAAGTATCTATACACCCTCCAGACAAACAGGAACATTTGCACAAAATGAAATGCTACATGTATCATTGTAGACTTTACATCTTACTTTATAAAAATAAATTTCAATTTCCTTTCATCCCTATTGTGTGTGTTGTTTCAATGTAACTCATTTCCCACCTTCACTTTTCACTACTTTACCTCTCACTACTTTATTTCTCACAGCGTTACCTCTCACTATTTTACCACTGCTGTTTTTTCAGCAGCCTCTCTCACTACCTAACTAGCTTCACTTTTTTCACTATATATTTTTACTCTATTGTTGCCCTGGGGTCACTCGTCTGCTTGGGTTTGGGGTGTCCTGCGCCCATAGGCGTGCGCAGCACTTTTTATTAGGGGGTGCACCTTCGGAGGGGTGTGTCTAGCACCGCTTTTTGGGCGTGTCTAGCACCATCTATTGACGGTCAACGCAATATAAAATATCCACCCTTGTACCAATCCTAATAATGCAGATACATTGTCAGATGTTGTGGTGTGCACCAAACAAACACCCCTAATGACACTCACTGCAATTACAGTGCTCCTCCTCAGCCTGGTCTGGCTCCCCCTCTCTTTCCCCTGCAAACTGCAGCAGCTTACTTACAAGTTAGTAACTAAACTGACACTGACAGTCGCAGACTAGTACTGCTGCTGCCGCTGGAAAAACGAGGGCCGTGTAAATGCTGCTGCCGACCGCCTGCCAGTATTGAATTTGTCTTCCTATGAGGAACGCTGGCTGCATGCTGCTCCTCATCAGTGGCTAGCGTTGGCATAGCATAGAAGGAGAGAGGTGGGCATGTGGCGGGTGTGGCGGGTGGGCGTGCGAGCAGCATGATGTAATCACATCACGCTGTTTTTGTACACGGAGGAGGAGCCGGGAGTTTGACAGCCGGTGGCAGTGGCACCCTGTATTAACCCAGGAGTCCGGTCAGTAATGGGTAAAAAAACCCTAGCAAGCGAACAGGTCTGAATTAGGCCCCATGTGCACTGCAGGGGAGGCAGATATAACATTTGCAGAGAGAATTAGATTTGGGTGGGGTATATTGTTTCTGTGCAGGGTAAATACTGGCTGCTTTATTTTTACACTGCAATTTAGATTTCAGTTTGAACACACCACACCCAAATCTAACTCTCTCTGCACATGTTATATCTGGCCCCCCCTACAGTGCACATGGTTTTGCCCATCTGCTAACAAATTTGCTGCTACGATCAGGTCTGAATTAGGCCCTCAGTGCACTGCATTCATTGTCCCCGTTCATTCTGTTATGCCATCTTTGCAGTACAGCAACTCCGCCATCCAGTGATGCTGCCATGACTACATGGTGTGTTATACCGCTTGTTCTGCCCATGTCCGACCACTTCTATAAAATTGGACAGGACCACTTTGAGTTCCCAATCCGTGCCTGGTCAGCAGTAAAAGAATCAAGGAAGGACTCAATTGCGTACAATTGAGGCCTTCACCCCTCAACAGACCACACCACCTTATCAGACCGCACCTCCATTAGGGCTGCTTCCATAAATTTCCTGTGCTGGTTTCCCATCCCAATCCGCCCTTGCCCCCCAATATGTTAGGGACTTGCCCGATTAATTAGGTCACCTGGACACGGTGGGCAAGCCGTTATTTATGGCTATAATTATGCGAAGAACCTCGCTCAAAATGCTAAATTTTATTGCAATGAATACTATTAATCAATTGGTAGTGTTTGAATTGTGCACCTATTGTGTGTGTTGTTTCAATGGGGGAGATGTACTAAGCCTGAAAAGTGATAAATATCACTGTGATAAAGTACCAGCCAATCGGCTCCTAACTGCCATGTCACAGGCTGTGTTTGAAAAATGACAGTTAGGAGCCTATTGGCTGGTACTTTATCACAGTGATATTTATCACTTTTCAAGCTTAGTACATCTGGCCCAATGTAACTTATTTCCCACCTTCACTTCTCACTACTTTACCTCTCACTACTTTATTTCTTACCTCATTACCTCTCACTATTTTACCACTGCTATTTTTCAGCAGCCTCTCTCACTATCTAACTAGTTTCACAATATATTTTTTTACTCTAGTGTTGCCTTGGGGTCACTCGGCTGCTTGGGTTTGGGGTGCCCTGTGCTCCAAACTTGTGCCCCCCAATATTTTAGGGACTTGCTCAATTAATGAGGTCACATGGACGCTGTGGGCCGTTATTTATGGACATAACTATGCGAAGAACTTCGCTCAAAATGCAATATTATATTGCAATGAATATTATTAATCAATTGGTAGTGTTTGAATTGTACACCTGCAGCCTTGTCTTTGTATGCCAGTGATTTTCAACCATTTTCAAGTCGCGGCACACCGAACAGGATTTTTAAATTGCCAAAGCATACCATCAGTTCCCCATGAGCAAAACACACACACATACACACACATACACACATACACACACACACACACACACACACACACACACACACACACACACACACACACACACACACACATCGACCACCACAGGGGAAGGGGGGGTCAAACACACATTGGCCGCCTCAGCAATTTAAACACACTGGCCCCCACAGTAATTGCAGCACACATTGGCCCCCACAGTAATTGCAGCAAATATTGGCCCCCATGGTAATTGCCGCACATATTGGCCACCCACTGTAATTGCAGAACACGTTGGCCCCCATGATAATTGCAGCACATATAGGCCCCCACGGTAAATGCAGAACACCCCCCATGTTGATTGCAGCACATATTGGCCCCCACACGAGTTCCTGCACACATTGGCCACCACAGAACCAATAAATAAAAATTTACAGGAACCTACTGTACTTGAGTAGGTTAGTAGATCTGTAGCTGTGGAGGAGGCAGGAGCTGTTTACAGTCTCCCTTCTTCAGCGGTGCAGCCAGTGATGAGGAGCGAGGACACAGGAGCAGCACTGGGCGGGAAGGTGACGTGGAGCAGCACTGGGCAGGAAGGTGACGTGGAGCAGCAATGGGCGGGCAGGTGACGTGGAGGAGCACTGGGCGGGCAGGTGATGTAGTGGGCATGTGCAACCTATGAGTAACGCTGCTCCTCCATAGGTCACGAGATAGGCTGCGTCTGGGCTACCCGGAAGAGCCCCGTGCTGCCTGAGGCCGAAATGATGAATTAAAGTGAGGCAGTGGGCATCTCTGGCTGCACATCTCAGAACCGCTCACGGCACACTAGGTTGAAAAACGCTGTTGTATACAGTACTGAAAGGTCTCCGCAGGGTTACACCTCTCATTACCGGTGTGCACCCCAGGATCCCTCCCCTTTATAAAAATAATACCCATAATTTAATTTGACATTTTTCATTTCCCCAACTTTGAACAAACTACAAGTATCCCTATGCTACGTTACCCTTGCATCCAGTAACCCCATATTTTCCTAATCACTTTGCTCATATTTACCATATCTTTTTGAAAGGTGTTTCAAAGCGACATGTGCCTTGTTAGTGCACATATGCTGTACAAGTATATCCTATTAGATGATCTTTATCAGGACAGAACTGCTCTTTGCCCAGGTGTGTCTAAGACTGCTATGTAGTAACTGTACAGGAAGACCAGCAATAGGCATACTGTAGAGTGCACAGCCACCATTCATCTGCAAAGTGTTCTGCTCTTGGGTCTGTTCATTTCCAGTCATGACGAATGCACCAGACACTCCACAGAATTGTAAGTAGTCACATTTACCTTAATGATGATCATATGATGTATTTTAAATGCAGTACCCAGTGAAATACCAAAAAAAAAATTTCCACAAGGTTATATAGGATACTGAAATATTTTCTATAATGAAAAAATCTAAGGTATTGAATATGAAATACAATGCTTGCACATTCAGTGGTGTATTGCACAGGAGAGTCATTAAGTTGAAATTATGCAACATAAACTAGGAACCACCTCTGTAGTATACCATAGTCTCCTACAAGCCCTAGACTGGCTCCCCTTTCCCTTCTAAACCAATTCAAGCTTTACAAACTCACAAGGCCCTCAGCCAATCCTCTCCCTTCAGACTCCCGTTCACCCACTTTACTCCAAATGTATGCCACCCTTGCTCCAAGGATGTGGTCAGGATCCCAGCACTTGGATTCCCGGGAGTCGGAAACCTGGTGTTGGAGTCCCGACACCGATTGGAATATCGACATAGATCCAAATGCCAGCGCCAATATCCTGACCAAAGGACTGGCGGATTCTACAGAGGTACAGCCACGGATAGGCTTAGGCTGTGGGGGGAGTGTTAGGGATAGGTTGCGGGTAGGGGGGTTAGGCACCCCCGAGGAGGGTTAGGCTTAGGCTGAGGGGGATGGGGGGTTATGTTCAGGCTGCGGGAAAGGTGGGTTAGGGATCAGGGTTACCTTAATTAATATTGGGATTTTAATCACCGGGATGCTGTTGTCTGTATTTTGACAGCTGGCATCCCAAGCCCAAGGATATCCTATGTATTCCCTCCTCCCAACTGATGACTTCCTCCCACTCCCACTGCCCATGCAGATTCTTAATTATGGAATTCTCTCCCTCTCACTATCAGACTATCTGCCTCTCTACAAATCTTCAAATGGGCTCTCAAGACCCACAGCATTGCCATCCAGCTCTCATCCTAACCCTTCCTCACGGTCTACACCATCTGTGTCACCCCTCACTGTCTGCCCCTCCTCCTCACTTGCTTCTCTTTCCATTACTTTTACTCTAATCTTACTGGCGTAACTACAGCCACCGCAGTGGCTTGGGGGTGCCGGGCTTGGGGACACCGGCGCTGTTTTTGCAGATTCCCATGTGGACTAGGCGTCTGCATGTAAATCTGCTTAAAATATCCCTCCAAAAATGTCCGCCGCCTCGGAGGAGACAGATGGTAGAGGTCTTACTTGACCAGAAACTTTTTGGGCAGGGGGGAGAAAAATTTATAGTTACGCCACTGACTCAATACTCTCTGCAACGGCACATATCCCTTGATTGCTACCGCCCTGCTGCTTATTTGAGTGTTATGTCCGCTGATGCGGCATGTTTATAAACCATGTACGTGTCCTTCATTGTTTTGTACTGTATGTCACTGTTTTCTGGTTTGGTAATTTGTTTATGTACTTTGTAAGGCGCTGAGGAACCCTTGTGGCGCCACATAAATAAAAGTATAATAATAGTAAAAGAACACATTGCAATGGTAAAAATAGACATACAAATTACTGATGAGAGTACAGAATTGCAATCCTTTTGTGTTAGGTGTGTGGTCAGGGGCGTTTCTACAGAGGAGGGGGCCCGTGTGCACCTCCGGGTGGGGTCACTCTTCTGAAAGGTTTTTCGGAAACATGGCGTCCACCATGATCCGGAGACCAATTTGACTACCACGCACTCAAACGCTGCGCCCGACTCCAGTAAGGTAAGTATTTAAATGGGTGCGTTTGGGCCCCCTGAACCCAGGGGCCCGTGTGCACCGCGCACATTGCACCCATTATAGAAACGCCAATGTGTGTGGTGAACATAACAGGCAAAGCCCTGGGAGCCAGCCCCTTGGAAAGCATACCCAACATCTGACTTGTTTATGGTGGGACAGTTCCAGTTAAGGTGAGTTACCAGAGGAGATGAGCAGCATGAGCAGTACGGACACCAAAAACAGACAATGAGGAAAAAAACTAAATTTTCCTGGAATTCTTGGACCTTGGGTGTTTTTGGCTGCATAATCATATCCCAAGGTGTAGCAGGTTATATGTAATTTTCCCATAATTCTCTATGCTGTCTTTTTTTAATCACTTAAAGGGGCACTGTGAAGATTCTCATCTGGCATTTGCACTTGTGCATATAGGCAAAGGATTGCTATCAGTAACTGCAGATGTCCATGGGCTGGCTGCTATCCAGCTCTGACACTTGTGTTGGAAAGGACATTTAAACACCACAGTCTGCAGTGATCTTTGTTTCCTCTTCAGATCCAAAAACAACTCCTATATCCTAGGGCAGGGATGGGGAATCTTCGGACCTCCAGCTGTTGTTGAGCTACACATCCTAGCGTGCCCTGCAACATCTTTAGCATGACTAAATAGCAAAACTGTAGCAAGGCATGCTGGTATGTGTAGTTCAACAACAGCTGGAGGGCCGAAGGTTCCCCATACCTGTCCTAGGGCCTAATTCAGACCTGATCACTAGCAAGTGATTTTTGCACTGCTGCGATCAGATAGTCGCCGCCTACGGGGGGGCGTATATTTTAGCTGTGCAAGTGTGCGCACGCGCATGTGTATCAGAGCTGTACAAACATATTTTGTGAAATCTCTGCGCAGCCCAGGACTTACTCAGCCGCTGCGATCACATCAGCCTGTCCGGGACCGGAATTGACAACAGGAACCCTCCCTGCAAACGCATAGACACGCTTGCGTTTTTCCACACTCTCCCTGAAAACAGAACACCCACAAATGCCTTTTTCCTGTTAATCACCTTGCGATCACCTGTGCAAACGTATCCGTCGCACAAACCCATCACTGAGCGGCGATCCGCTTTGTACCCGTGCAACGCGCCTGCGCATTGCGGTGCATGCGCAGTTTG